>NW_025747635.1:0-50117 GCF_021184085.1 Oncorhynchus gorbuscha
TGGCTGGTAGGATGATGGCTAGGACAGGATGGCTGGTGGGATGGTGGTGGATGGTAGTGGGATGGCTGGTGGTGGGATGGGGGATGGGATGGCTGGTGGGATGGTGGGTGGGATGGTAGTGGGATGGATGGCAGGATTGTGGCTGGTAGGGATGATGGGATTGGCTGGTGGGATGGTAGTGGGATGGCTGTAGTGGATGGATGGGATGTCAGGATGGGATGGGATGGCTGGTGGGATTGTCAGGATGGGATTGGCTGGGATGGTGGGATGGTGCGGGATGGCTGGTGGGATGGTATGTCAGGATGGGATGGCTGGTGGGATTGTCTGGTGGGATGGATTGGCTGGTGGGATGGTATGTCAGGATGGGATGGCTGGATGTTATGTCAGGATGGGATGGCTGGATGTTATGTCGGATGGGATGGTGATGGTGATGGAATGGGAAGTCAGGATGAGATGGCTGGGTGGGATGGCTGGTGGGATGGTGGTGGTAAGTCTAACTGCGATGGTGATGATTGTTAGGAGGGAAAACATTGATCAGACATCTTGAGTCACACGTCTGCCTTCTATCATGCTTAGTTGTTCTACAGTCTCCTGAATACTCCAATAAAGAAATATACAAGGACGTTACAGTGTGGTGTGTCTGAAGTAAAACCACACAGAGGCAAATCTGTTTCACAAACCAGAGAGGAGGAAGAATGACCAACATGTGAAAGGACAGAGAGAGAACAGAAAAGGACAAGGAGAAACAGGACTCCACCAGTGAAGACATCTGTCACAGGAAAGGGAATTACATGATGGGTTATGAACATCAGCACCACAAAAATCATACACTGACAATGAGGCTCTATCCGCCCTCGTAGAGACACTACTCATTACTTTGCTCATCATCTTGAAGCCAGTGTGCAGCAGTTTCTGGCAGCCTTGTAGTAAACGGTCTCGGACGGTTATACACCATGGCATTATCACACATCAGCTTGAAGTCGGCCTGCAACAGAGGAAGCAACCGCTTTATAACAACAAGCTCCCGCCACTCAATTACAAATAGAAAACTGATACAAATACTTCAACACAAATATTTGCTTAATTGAAGAAAATAAATATCCTCCCTTTGAAAACACTGTCAATGTTAGTGAATGTAACCATTGGTGTACAGCACACACATTCCACTTCCACAAGTTATATCAACGTGATAACGCTAAAGGCTCTTTCACAAGTCATCTTTCCTGATTCCTGTATTTTCTATCCTTGTCACCTTCTTTAAAATGTTCATGGGGAGGACCGTTGGACCTTCTCCTCCAATACAGTTCAGAAAGAGGTGAGGAATCACTGAAGGACGATTGAGGTACATCTCAAAATTCTAATCATGACAGTTCCTGTGATCTGTAGGACAGATCGCCATGTGGTCGCTTGTAGCAACTCCTTACCTTGAACTCTGTGACGGTTTTGTACTCGTTGTCTGTGATCTTGTCGTTCATGGTGCTGAAATCCATGGGGTGTTTGATTATCACAGAGTAACCTGGAGCGATGGCGTCTGTCACTGGGAAAGTGAAGAACCCATGGGCATCCTTCCTGGAAAGACGAGACAAAACAGAAGTCTTCGTACCGACTTAACTGACTTTCATGTCACCAACAGGACTAATCCAGAGATGGATCTGTCACTGAACACATTTACATGCACACAGTATTCCAGATAGTAGCTCATATCCCACTTCAGGTCTTATTCAGGGTAAGCTGTTTACATGCACACAGTATTCCAGATAGTAGCTCATATCCCACTTCAGGTCTTATTCAGGGTAAGCTGTTTACATGCACACAGTATTCCAGATAGTAGCTCATATCCCACTTCAGGTCTTATTCAGGGTAAGCTGTTTACATGCACACAGTATTCCAGATAGTAGCTCATATCCCACTTCAGGTCTTATTCAGGGTAAGCTGTTTACATGTATCCCACTTCAGGTCTTATTCAGGGTAAGTGTTTACATTCCAGATAGTAGTAGCTCATATCCCACTTCAGGTCTTATTCAGGGTAAGCTGTTTACATGCACACAGTATTCCAGATAGTAGCTCATATCCCACTTCAGGTCTTATTCAGGGTAAGCTGTTTACATGCACACAGTATTCCAGATAGTAGCTCATATCCCACTTCAGGTCTTATTCAGGTAAGCTGTTTACATGCACACAGTATTCCAGATAGTAGCTCATATCCCACTTCAGGTCTTATTCAGGGTAAGCTGTTTACATGCACACAGTATTCCAGATAGTAGCTCATATCCCACTTCAGGTCTTATTCAGGGTAAGCTGTTTACATGCACACAGTATTCCAGATAGTAGCTCATATCCCACTTCAGGTCTTATTCAGGGTAAGCTGTTTACATGCACACAGTATTCCAGATAGTAGCTCATATCCCACTTCAGGTCTTATTCAGGGTAAGCTGTTTACATGCACACAGTATTCCAGATAGTAGTATCCCACTTCAGGTCTTATTCAGGGTGTTTACATGCACACAGTATTCCAGATAGTAGCCTATATCCTACTCAGGTCTTATTCAGGTGTTGCTTGATGCACACAGTATTCCAGATAGTAGCTCATATCCCACTTCAGGTCTTATTCAGGGTAAGCTGTTTACATGCACACAGTATTCCAGATAGTAGCTCATATCCCACTTCAGGTCTTATTCAGGGTAAGCTGTTTACATGCACACAGTATTCCAGATAGTAGCTCATATCCCACTTCAGGTCTTATTCAGGGTAAGCTGTTTACATGCACACAGTATTCAGATAGTAGCTCATATCCCACTTCAGGTCTTATTCAGGTAAGCTGTTTACATGCACACAGTATTCCAGATAGTAGCTCATATCCCACTTCAGGTCTTATTCAGGGTAAGCTGTTTACATGCACACAGTATTCCAGATAGTAGCTCATATCCCACTTCAGGTCTTATTCAGGGTAAGCTGTTTACATGCACACAGTATTCCAGATAGTAGCTCATATCCCACTTCAGGTCTTATTCAGGGTAAGCTGTTTTACATGCACACAGTATTCCAGATAGTAGCTCATATCCCACTTCAGGTCTTATTCAGGGTAAGCTGTTTACATGCACACAGTATTCCAGATAGTAGCTCATATCCCACTTCAGGTCTTATTCAGGGTAAGCTGTTTACATGCACACAGTATTCCAGATAGTAGCTCATATCCCACTTCAGGTCTTATTCAGGGTAAGCTGTTTACATGCACACAGTATTCCAGATAGTAGCTCATATCCCACTTCAGGTCTTATTCAGGGTAAGCTGTTTACATGCACACAGTATTCCAGATAGTAGCTCATATCCCACTTCAGGTCTTATTCAGGGTAAGCTGTTTACATGCACACAGTATTCCAGATAGTAGCTCATATCCCACTTCAGGTCTTATTCAGGGTAAGCTGTTTACATGCACACAGTATTCCAGATAGTAGCTCATATCCCACTTCAGGTCTTATTCAGGGTAAGCTGTTTACATGCACACAGTATTCCAGATAGTAGCTCATATCCCACTTCAGGTCTTATTCAGGGTAAGCTGTTTACATGCACACAGTATTCCAGATAGTAGCTCATATCCCACTTCAGGTCTTATTCAGGGTAAGCTGTTTACATGCACACAGTATTCCAGATAGTAGCTCATATCCCACTTCAGGTCTTATTCAGGGTAAGCGGTTTACATGCACACAGTATTCCAGATAGTAGCTCATATCCCACTTCAGGTCTTATTCAGGTAAGCTGTTTACATGCACACAGTATTCCAGATAGTAGCTCATATCCCACTTCAGGTCTTATTCAGGGTAAGCTGTTTACATGCACACAGTATTCCAGATAGTAGCTCATATCCCACTTCAGGTCTTATTCAGGGTAAGCTGTTTACATGCACACAGTATTCCAGATAGTAGCTCATATCCCACTTCAGGTCTTATTCAGGGTAAGCTGTTTACATGCACACAGTATTCCAGATAGTAGCTCATATCCCACTTCAGGTCTTATTCAGGGTAAGCTGTTTACATGCACACAGTATTCCAGATAGTAGCTCATATCCCACTTCAGGTCTTATTCAGGGTAAGCTGTTTACATGCACACAGTATTCCAGATAGTAGCTCATATCCCACTTCAGGTCTTATTCAGGGTAAGCTGTTTACATGCACACAGTATTCCAGATAGTAGCTCATATCCCACTTCAGGTCTTATTCAGGGTAAGCTGTTTACATGCACACAGTATTCAGATAGTAGCTCATATCCCACTTCAGGTCTTATTCAGGGTAAGCTGTTTACATGCACACAGTATTCCAGATAGTAGCTCATATCCCACTTCAGGTCTTATTCAGGGTAAGCTGTTTACATGCACACAGTATTCCAGATAGTAGCTCATATCCCACTTCAGGTCTTATTCAGGGTAAGCTGTTTACATGCACACAGTATTCAGATAGTAGCTCATATCCCACTTCAGGTCTTATTCAGGGTAAGCTGTTTTACATGCACACAGTATTCCAGATAGTAGCTCATATCCCACTTCAGGTCTTATTCAGGGTAAGCTGTTTACATGCACACAGTATTCCAGATAGTAGCTCATATCCCACTTCAGGTCTTATTCAGGGTAAGCTGTTTACATGCACACAGTATTCCAGATAGTAGCTCATATCCCACTTCAGGTCTTATTCAGGGTAAGCTGTTTACATGCACACAGTATTCCAGATAGTAGCTCATATCCCACTTCAGGTCTTATTCAGGGTAAGCTGTTTACATGCACACAGTATTCCAGATAGTAGCTCATATCCCACTTCAGGTCTTATTCAGGGTAAGCTGTTTACATGCACACAGTATTCCAGATAGTAGCTCATATCCCACTTCAGGTCTTATTCAGGGTAAGCTGTTTACATGCACACAGTATTCCAGATAGTAGCTCATATCCCACTTCAGGTCTTATTCAGGGTAAGCTGTTTACATGCACACAGTATTCCAGATAGTAGCTCATATCCCACTTCAGGTCTTATTCAGGGTAAGCTGTTTACATGCACACAGTATTCCAGATAGTAGCTCATATCCCACTTCAGGTCTTATTCAGGGTAAGCTGTTTACATGCACACAGTATTCCAGATAGTAGCTCATATCCCACTTCAGGTCTTATTCAGGGTAAGCTGTTTACATGCACACAGTATTCCAGATAGTAGCTCATATCCCACTTCAGGTCTTATTCAGGGTAAGCTGTTTACATGCACACAGTATTCCAGATAGTAGCTCATATCCCACTTCAGGTCTTATTCAGGGTAAGCTGTTTACATGCACACAGTATTCCAGATAGTAGCTCATATCCCACTTCAGGTCTTATTCAGGGTAAGCTGTTTACATGCACACAGTATTCCAGATAGTAGCTCATATCCCACTTCAGGTCTTATTCAGGGTAAGCTGTTTACATGCACCTTTGATATGTGAACCTGAACCCGACAGCACAGAACATGAAAAACAACAGTAAACGGGATAAGATGTTGACATGCCGCAGTATCCCGTCTAAGATCAGCATATCCCAGGCATCTTATCCTGGTTTTTCATAACCAGGATACAAACTGATATGTTTATATGTGTCAACTCAAAAACAGAATAGTTGAGCATTTGGAATAATAAACGGGATAATTGGTGTTCATGTAAACGTGGTCCATGTTGTCAGAGAGCCTTACCTCTGAAGCTGGCGCAGGAAGTGTTCCAGGAGCTGCTGTCGAGGGGTGCACTCACTCTCTGAGGGAAGAGACGATCACAACCCGTTTTACATTAGCCTTTAACACCTCAGATTACTATGGATGGACAATGTATGTTATGATTAAGCAATAAGGCCAGAGGGGGTGTGGTATAAGACCAATGTACCACGGCTAAGAGCTGTTCTTATGCACGACACAATGTGGGGTGCCTGGATACAGCCCTTAACCGTGGTAACAAACCCCCGAGGTGCCTTATTGCTATTACAAACAGGTTACCAACGGAATTAGAGCAGTAAAAATAAATATTGTGTCATACCCGTGGTATACGGTCTGATATTTGTAAGTCGCTCTGGATAAGAGCGTCTGCTAAATGACTTAAATGTAAATGTAAAATATAGCACAGCTGTCAGCCAATCAGCATTCAGGGCTGGAACCACCCAGCTTATAATCAGTAATAACATGTGTAACAACATAACAACACAAGAGAACAGCTATATTATTACCCGGGGCTGTCCTGCAAGCCCTGACAGGCCGGTCTCCTTGTTGCTCCACCTCTACCTTGATGTTGGGGTGAAACTGGTCCATCACCTCCGGCTCCATCTCAGACCTCTCCCTCTTCCTCTTCTTCTCCTCCTGCTGCTGAGACAGACACAACAGGAGTCAGTGACATGGTCCTCATTAAGCTACTGGAGATGGCCCTATGATCTCCTATCTATTATGATTAGGGTTAGTGTTACTGCTGCAAGTACAGTGTACAAATGAGTCATTATAATGCGTGCTAGACTGTAGCAAAGGCATTAATGTACAGTGTTGCCAAACACAAACCAGGAGGTCTCCAGTTCCACTATCTCCTGTAGGACCAGTAGGTCTCCAGTTCCACTAACTCCTGTAGGACCAGGAGGTCTCCAGTTCCACTAACTCCTGTAGGACCAGGAGGTCTCCAGTTCCACTAACTCCTGTAGAAACACGAGGTCTCCAGTTCCACTATCTCCTATAGGACCAGGAGGTCTCCAGTTCCACTATCTCCTGTAGGACCAGGAGGTCTCCAGTTCCACTATCTCCTGTAGGACCAGGAGGTCTCCAGTTCCATTATCTCCTGTAGGACCAGGAGGTCTCCAGTTCCACTATCTCCTATAGGACCAGGAGGTCTCCAGTTCCACTATCTCCTATAGGACCAGGAGGTCTCCAGTTCCACTATCTCCTATAGGACCAGGAGGTCTCCAGTTCCATTATCTCCTGTAGGACCAGGAGGTCTCCAGTTCCACTATCTCCTATAGGACCAGGAGGTCTCCAGTTCCACTATCTCCTATAGGACCAGGAGGTCTCCAGTTCCACTATCTCCTATAGGACCAGGAGGTCTCCAGTTCCACTATCTCCTGTAGGACCAGGAGGTTTCCCGACTATATGATCTCAAGGAAAACATTATAGGCTCTTGGGATCAAGTAAGCTTGCTGCAAGTAAACATTTCATAGGATGCTGTATACCATGTGTCTCCTGTACATACGACTAATTAAACTTGAAATTTGAGTAATTAAAACCCCCAAAACGTTTCTCACCTCAAAACTAATACCAATGTTTGGTATCTTTGGCAGCATGAAAGGCTCGACTGCCACACCAGTGTGACTGGCACAACAGTGGGCAGGCCCACACCACTGGCAGAGGCAGTAGCAGCCTCTGATTCATTCTGCTCCCCTCTCTCTTCTTCCTCTTCTCTTCCTGTCAAAGATTAAACATTCATTGATTGATTATTGTTTTTTTGTCCTTAAATGACAACCTAGCTCACTTTATATCATGTTATATGGTATGCTTTATATGAAAGGTTAACTCCCAAGTTGCACCATATTCCCTTTATAGTGTGCCCACCTTCTGACCAAGGCCCATATGGGTCTGGCCAAAAGTAGTGCACTATATAGGAATAGGGTGCCATTTGGGACAGACCCTTGTTCCCCTCATACTCACCTTCCGTCTTCTCCTCTCCTCATCATCTACGTGTTTGTCTTTCTCCTTCTCAGACTTTTCTTCTTCTTCTTCTTTTGTCCTTGTGGCGCTCTGCGTTCATGGTCTGACCTGTCGTCGTAGTAACTGGAGTCATGGCCGGAGCCTGAGAGTTCTGTGATCTCACTTCCTCCCACTTTGAGCACCAGCTTCAGCTGCTTCTCAAAAGGCTTGTCCTCACAGTCTGAAAACAGAGACCACATTTAGCTGAGTGATGGGTCATACCCAGTGCAAGATCAACAAGCATGATCGTCATCCTAGCAGAAGATGTGGTGTGTGCGTTACTCTGTAATAAGTGATGATAAACATTAGCTACCCATCGCTGTTATATATCTGCAGGGCAATGCTACCACTACGACAGGATAAACTGGCTTGCGTTAATGCCAATATTATGCATACTCAATCTTGATAAGACCTGATACACATCAGTCATAATATTCATTGGTAATGCTTATGGCAGCAAGCAACATAAGTTGAGGAATAATAAACTACAACAGAAGTTGAGGAATAGTAAATTAGCACTAGCACTGCAGGACGATTCAGTCAGCTGGCCAGACAGTAGGATAACGTTAACTGCTAGCTAGCTAGGCTAGCAAAAAGGGACAAAGCCGGGCATTGAATTTGTTTTCTTTGCTCACTTACCATCAACTGTTCTCCACTCCGGCTTGTGCTTTTTATGCTTCTTCCCCATGTTTGTTGTGTTTAAATTATGCGAACGCGTCTGGTAATCAGGTATCTGTATCTAATAATTGTTTGCATTAAAATGCGATCCATACCCCGATAACCCGGAAGTACATTTCCCACAACAACGGATCTACTTCAGGTTCAACAAAACTGCGCGCTAAATTCGAGTGACGTTCAGTCAATTCCGTACCAAAACGAAGGTAAGCAATTTTTGTGAAAACTTCTTGAATGAAAGCTTAACAAAAATAAATCACGATTCGTAATAGCTGTATTATTCACGCAACACTAGTAACATCCCTTGCTAGTGAGATCTAGCAACAGAATAAAGCGTGTCACTCTGCGACTTTAACTAGTAATGTTGGTGTAGCTAGCGAACATTAGCTAGGTAGCTAAATGCTGTGAGCTTGATGCTTTGCATTGAATGTGCTGTTGTCATACTAGCTAGCTAATTATACTTATTTTGTTGTTAGTTGTAAAGGCAGATAGTAGATAAGTACTTTTTATGCATGTTGGTGATGTCAACATGTAATGTGTACTGCTGCCGAGACATTACATTAGACTGAGCAAGGAGTTTTTGTATTTCCACCCGAAAATGATTTAATTTTGACATCCATTTTAATCTCTGAAGGTATGGAGGGCGACAGAATGGAGGTAGGGGATCTGAAGCAGAACCCCAACGACACGAACAACATCCATGTGGAGGTTCACGTCAAATCTACCAGGTTCCAACTAGCTAGTGTATCTTTAAAAGCTCTATTCACACTGAACTAGTTTTACAGTACTAGGGAATTATGGCACCCAAATGGCACCCTGTTCCCTATATAGTGCACTACTTTTGAAAAGGGCCCTCCTTAAATGGTGGGCCCTATCAGCCCTTGTCAAGAGTAGTGCACTATATAGGGAATAAGGTTGCCATTTGGAACACTGTCCATTATGTAATGATTTATCCCAGCATGTTAGTCTTTTCAAAGTTGTATTCATGACATGCTTCCATTCCTTTCTCCTTGTCCCTAACAACACTGCTCTCTGTCGCTCTCTCTCTCCTCTGTCTGTCCTCTCTCTCTCTCTCTCTGCGTATTACACTGACTACAGCACTGCCAAGAGGTCTGACTTGAAGATGCACGTCTTGAACCTGCTGAACCGTCATCGGATGGTGTTCGGGGCCTTCAGGTGGACAGAGTTTGATGAAGACTTCCTTATCAAACACGTCCAATCAGTGGCCATAGTGGACGCTGAGAGAAAAGTAAAGTACTATATGACAGCCTGACGGCATTTACTGTTGTTCTCACTCTTTTTCCTCTCTGTCTCTGTCTCTCTGTCTCTCTCTCTCTCACTGAACTCATTAGCACAGACGGTCTTAGTGGCTCATTAATAAAACATTTTCAGCTGTATGTTGATGCATCATGGGATAAGTTTGGTGGGTATAATTTGTGGAACTGGTTCCAAAAACTTAGTAAATAACAAGGTTTCCACAAACAACACATACAAAGTTGTATAGAGGCAGATTAAGATACCGGGTAGGGAATGGGCTATTTCATTACGTTTTTAAATCACCACGTTTATTCCTGAAAAATGTCTGTCCTCACTCTGGTAGCCTATGGACAAACATTAAGAATAAGCTACGTGGTGAGTTGATGCCTATTCGTCAGCTAGTTAGCTTGGTGGTGAGTTGATGCCTATTCGGCAGCTAGTTAGCTAGGTGGTGAGTTGATGCCTATTCGGCAGCTAGTTAGCTAGGTGGTGAGTTGATGCCTATTCGGCAGCTAGTTAGCTAGGTGGTGAGTTGATGCCTATTCGGCAGCTAGTTAGCTAGGTGGTGAGTTGATGCCTATTCGGCAGCTAGTTAGCTAGGTGGTGAGTTGATGCCTATTCGGCAGCTAGTTAGCTAGGTGGTGAGTTGATGCCTATTCGGCAGCGGCAGCTAGTTAGCTAGGTGGTGAGTTGATGCCTATTCGGCAGCTAGTTAGCTAGGTGGTGAGTTGATGCCTATTCGGCAGCTAGTTAGCTAGGTGGTGAGTTGATGCCTATTCGACAGCTAGTTAGCTAGGTGGTGAGTTGATGCCTATTCGACAGCTAGTTAGCTTGGTGGTGAGTTGATGCCTATTCGGCAGCTAGTTAGCTTGGTGGTGAGTTGATGCCTATTCGGCAGCTAGTTAGCTAGGTGGTGAGTTGATGCCTATTCGGCAGCTAGTTAGCTAGGTGGTGAGTTGATGCCTATTCGGCATCTAGTTAGCTAGGTGGTGAGTTGATGCCTATTCGGCAGCTAGTTAGCTAGGTGGTGAGTTGATGCCTATTCGGCAGCTAGTTAGCTAGGTGGTGAGTTGATGCCTATTCGGCAGCTAGTTAGCTCGGTGAATTGATCATGTTACTTTGTATACGTTGTTTGTTGGCACTTACAAGTTAAGTTTTTGTACTTACAAAGTTTTTGGAACAGATTTCTGTTGGAACGTTCCACAAACTATACCCACTCGGATGAGTCCCAAATGTCACCCTATTCCTTATCCAGTGCACTACTTTAGACCTGAGCCCTGGTATATAAAAAGCAGTAGTGTACTATAAGACACATGTCTGATGTTTGGGTTGTTTTCCTCATACAGCCCATAGATCTGAAGAGCTGCAGTCTGTCCATCCACATCTTCACCCTGAATGATGACGGGCCCAGCACTCTGAACCTGGAGGAGGAGGAGGAGCTCTCTGCAGCCAATCACTGGCTCTTACCAGCCGGTGGGCGGGCCCATGTTAACAGATTCTACTAATTTACTTTTCTATATGTAGTTCTATGGTTGCCAGGGTTGATGTTTTCTTACTCCCATGTGTGTGTTTTTCAGCTGAGTTCCATGGCATCTGGGAGAGTCTGGTCTATGAGAGCGGGGTCAAAACACAAGTAAGAAACATTTAGGATGCGTTCCAAATGGTACCCTACGGGCCCGTAGTCCACTACATAGGGCATACGGCTCCATTTGGGAATCAACCTTAATAACCTTGTGTTGTTAACGGAGTGTTATAGAGAGATGTCAGCGGTAATACATTGATGTAATTATTGGACCTCCATCCTGTTGTCTTTCTCTTTTCCCCTCTAAGCTCTTGGATTACGTCTCAACCACAATTTACTTCTCTGACAAAAACGTGGACAGCAACCTGATCTCATGGAACCGAGTTGTTCTGCTTCATGGTAACAGAAGCAGGACCTTGAGAACTTGACACATGAATATAATAATAAATATGATATTATGATATAATATAGTAGTAACTTTGATATTAATGTATAATATCCTATGATTATTCCAATGTGCTGTATATAATACGCCTCAAATATGGATGTGTCAACTATGATGCGTATACATGTGATATCTGTAAAAGCGATATGATTTAGATTGTGTGTCTATATTTGTACCACGTTAGGACCCCGGGCACAGGGAAGACGTCTTTGTGTAAAGCTCTGGCCCAGAAGCTGTCAATCCGACTATCGAACCGGTAAGAGAAAGCTCTCACTCTGAGGAAAGGGCTTTGGCAGAATCTGGTTGGAGAATGTTTTTCACCACCTCTAGCCATTCTACCACATACTGTATTCCCAAACGTAAATGTACATATTGTCCTGGTTTTACCTTGTATTTTAACATGAATGTTGTATTCTCTATTAATCAATGCAATATCCATGTAATTCAGTGTCTTATGACGTCCATATGGGTCCTATAAACTTGAACTTCCTGTTCTTCCTGCAGGTACTCTTACGGGCAGTTTGTTGAGATCAACAGCCACAGTTTGTTCTCCAAGTGGTTCTCTGAGGTACAGTTGGCTCTTCCTGCTTCTCGTTACATGTCTCATTGAATTTACTGGAATAAACGTTATTAATCCCACAAGGGGAAATTGGATTTGTCCACAGCTTCAACATGTATAAATGATTATTGGTATTGTTTGACTGAAAACATGTCACGTGTCTGTCTTCCAGAGTGGGAAACTGGTCACTAAGATGTTCCAGAAGATCCAACAGTTGATAGATGACAAGCAGGCTCTGGTGTTTGTTCTCATTGATGAGGTAAAGCAGGCTCTGGTGTTTGTTCTCATTGATGAGGTAAAGCAGGCTCTGGTGTTTGTTCTCATTGATGAGGTAAAACAGGCTCTGGTGTTTGTTCTCATTGATGAGGTAAAGCAGGCTCTGGTGTTTGTTCTCATTGATGAGGTAAAGCAGGCTCTGGTGTTTTGTTCTCATTGATGAGGTAAAGCAGGCTCTGGTGTTTGTTCTCATTGATGAGGTAAAGCAGGCTCTGGTGTTTGTTCTCATTGATGAGGTAAAGCAGGCTCTGGTGTTTGTTCTCATTGATGAGGTAAAGCAGGCTCTGGTGTTTGTTCTCATTGATGAGGTAAAGCAGGCTCTGGTGTTTGTTCTCATTGATGAGGTAAAAGCAGGCTCTGGTGTTTGTTCTCATTGATGAGGTAAAGCAGGCTCTGGTGTTTGTTCTCATTGATGAGGTAAAGCAGGCTCTGGTGTTTGTTCTCATTGATGAGGTAAAGCAGGCTCTGGTGTTTGTTCTCATTGATGAGGTAAAGCAGGCTCTGGTGTTTGTTCTCATTGATGAGGTAAAGCAGGCTCTGGTGTTTGTTCTCATTGATGAGGTAAAGCAGGCTCTGGTGTTTGTTCTCGTTGATGAGGTAAAGCAGGCTCTGGTGTTTGTTCTCATTGATGAGGTAAAGCAGGCTCTGGTGTTTGTTCTCATTGATGAGGTAAAGCAGGCTCTGGTGTTTGTTCTCATTGATGAGGTAAAGCAGGCTCTGGTGTTTGTTCTCATTGATGAGGTAAAGCAGGCTCTGGTGTTTGTTCTCATTGATGAGGTAAAGCAGGCTCTGGTGTTTGTTCTCATTGATGAGGTAAAGTATGAATAGCCTACAACAGTGGTCCAGAGCTTTTCCTGGTCAGGTCATGTGGTCAGGAACAACTCCAGGCCCCATTTAACTCCTACACATGTTACTGCAGGGCCCAGTTAAAGCCGACACATGTAACTGCAGGGCCCTGTTAAAACCTACACATGTAACTGTAGGGCCCAGTTAACTCCTACACATGTAACTGCAGGGCCCAGTTAAAGCCTACACATGTAACTGCAGGGCCCAGTTAAAGCCTACACATGTAACTGCAGGGCCCAGTTAAAGCCTACACATGTAACTGCAGGGCCCAGTTAAAGCCTACATATGTAACTGCAGGGCCCAGTTAACTCCTACAACTGCAGGGCCCAGTTAAAGCCTACACATGTAACTGCAGGGCCCAGTTAAAGCCTACACATGTAACTGCGGGGCCCAGTTAACTCCTACACATGTAACTGCGGGGCCCAGTTAACTCCTACACATGTAACTGCGGGGCCCAGTTAACTCCTACACATGTAACTGCGGGGCCCAGTTAACTCCTACACATGTAACTGCGGGGCCCAGTTAACTCCTACACATGTAACTGCGGGGCCCAGTTAACTCCTACACATGTAACTGCGGGGCCCAGAATAACTCCTACACATGTAACTGCAGGGCCCAGTTAACTCCTAGACATGTAACTGCAGGGCCCAGTTAAAGCCTACACATGTAACTGCAGGGCCCAGTTAACTCCTACACATGTAACTGCAGGGCCCAGTTAAAGCCTACACATGTAACTGCAGGGCCCAGTTAACTCCTAGACATGTAACTGCAGGGCCCAGTTAAAGCCTACACATGTAACTGCAGGGCCCAGTTAACTCCTACACATGTAACTGCAGGGCCCAGAATAACTCTGTTTGATGACCAGGTGGAGAGTCTGACGGCAGCGCGGAAAGCCTCCCAGGCCGGAACGGAACCATCAGACGCCATCCGAGTGGTCAACTCTGTCCTCACACAGCTGGACCAGATCAAGCGGTCAGTCAGACATGTTCAGTTCATCTGCTGTGGTGGGTCACACATTAAACCCCATAGATTCAGAGGCAACAGCTCATGAAAGCTCTGTTTAACATGACTTCCTATTACTGGTCAAAAGTAGTGCACTATATAGAGAATAGGGGCCCATTAGTCTTATAGGCCTTGGTCAAAAGTAGTGCACTATATAGGGAATAGGGGCCCATTAGCCTTATAGGCCTTGGTCAAAAGAAGTGCACTATATAGGGAATAGGGGGCCATTTGGGATATATCCATGCTCTCTACAAGTGGCTGTTGCATTCTACCACTTCATCCTCCGTCCTCCAGTGTGTTGGTGTGTATGTCGTTTAGCCCAGCTGATCTTCCTGTATATCCCAGGCATCCTAATGTTGTGATCCTGACCACCTCCAACGTGACAGAGAAGATAGACCTGGCGTTTGTGGACAGAGCTGACATCAAGCAGTACATTGGCCCTCCGTCTGTAGAGGGCATCTTCAACATCTATCTGTCCTGTCTGGAGGAACTGATGAAGGTAAAAACACACCAACATCTCTCTGTCCTGTCTGGAGGAACTGATGAAGGTAAAAACACACCAACATCTCTCTGTCCTGTCTGGAGGAACTGATGAAGGTAAAAACACACCAACATCTCTCTGTCCTGTCTGGAGGAACTGATGAAGGTAAAAACACACCAACATCTCTGTCCTGCCTGGAGGAACTGATGAAGGTAAAAACACACCAACATCTCTCTGTCCTGTCTGGAGGAACTGATGAAGGTAAAAACACACCAACATCTCTGTCCTGTCTGGAGGAACTGATGAAGGTAAAAACACACCAACATCTCTGTCCTGTCTGGAGGAACTGATGAAGGTAAAAACACACCAACATCTCTGTCCTGCCTGGAGGAACTGATGAAGGTAAAAACACACCAACATCTCTGTCCTGTCTCTGTCCTGTCTGGAGGAACTGATGAAGGTAAAAACACACCAACATCTCTCTGTCCTGTCTGGAGGAACTGATGAAGGTAAAAACACACCAACATCTCTGTCCTGTCTGGAGGAACTGATGAAGGTAAAAACACACCAACATCTCTGTCCTGTCTGGAGGAACTGATGAAGGTAAAAACACACCAACATCTCTCTGTCCTGTCTGGAGGAACTGATGAAGGTAAAAACACACCAACATCTCTCTGTCCTGTCTGGAGGAACTGATGAAGGTAAAAACACACCAACATCTCTCTGTCCTGTCTGGAGGAACTGATGAAGGTAAAAACACACCAACATCTCTGTCCTGTCTGGAGGAACTGATGAAGGTATGAACACACCAACATGTGTATTTAATGAATACAGTCGGACCTCTTTGGGAATGGAGGTCGTTTGGAACACTGAGTTGTCTGTAACTTTAAATGTGTCAGTCTGTAACTCTGGGGTCCGTAACTTTAAAATGTGTCAGTCTGTAACTCTGGGGTTCGTAACTGTTGAGTTTCTACCGTAGAACACAGTGACTCTGGGGTTCGTAACTGTTGAGTTTCTACCGTAGAACACAGTGACTCTGGGGTTCGTAACTGTTGAGTTTCTACCGTAGAACACAGTGACTCTGGGGTTCGTAACTGTTGAATTTCTACCGTAGAACACAGTGACTCTGGGGTTCGTAACTGTTGAGTTTCTACCGTAGAACACAGTGACTCTGGGGTTCGTAACTGTTGAGTTTCTACCGTAGAACACAGTGACTGGGGTTCGTAACTGTTGAGTTTCTACCGTAGAACACAGTGACTCTGTTATTGAGGTGTCCTTTCACTGACACGTTTGTGTTCAGTACCAGGTCTTCACAAAGGTGTTGTACCGAAACATCAACAGAGGTTAAAAAAATAATGTGTGTTATATTTCCTTTTTCTACGTTGTGTGTAGTGCCAGATCGTGTACCCCAGACAGCCACTGCTGACCATGTTTGAGCTGGAGACCATGGGCTTCAGGGAGAGCAAGGTGTCGGAGCTCAGCCTGGTTCTCAGGGACATCGCCATGTGAGTCCCAGCCCTCCGTAGTGTTGACGTTCATATCTCAGACCTGCCACCGAGCTACTACCCTTGAGAAGTGTGTGTGTGTGTGGATTGGATTGTATCGGAGTAGAATTGATACTACCCTTGAGAAGTGTGTGTGTGTGGATTGGATTGTATCGGAGTAGAATTGATACTACCCTTGAGAAGTGTGTGTGTGTGTGTGGATTGGATTGTATCAGAGTAGAATTGATACTACCCTTGAGAAGTGTGTGTGTGGATTGGATTGTATCGGAGTAGAATTGATACTACCCTTGAGAAGTGTGTGTGTGTGGATTGGATTGTATTGGAGTAGAATTGATACTACCCTTGAGAAGTGTGTGTGTGTGTGTGTGGATTGGATTGTATCGGAGTAGAATTGATACTACCCTTGAGAAGTGTGTGTGTGTGGATTGGATTGTATCGGAGTAGAATTGATACTACCCTTGACGTGTGTGTGTGTGTGTGTGTGTGTGTGTGTGTGTGTGTGTGTGTGTGTGTGTGTGTGTGTGTGTGTGTGTGTGTGTGTGTGTGTGTATTGGATTGTATTGGAGTAGAATTGATACTACCCTTGAGAAGTGTGTGTGTGTGATTGGATTGTATCGGAGTAGAATTGATACTACCCTTGAGTGTGTGTGTGTGTGTGTGTGTGTATGTGTGTGTGTGTGTGTGTGTGTGTGTGTGTGTGTGTGTGTGTGTGTGTGTGTGTGTGTGTGTGTGTGTGTGTGTGTGGATTGTATTGGAGTAGAATTGATACTACCCTTGAGAAGTGTGTGTGTGTGGATTGTATCGGAGTAGAATTGATACTACCCTTGAGGAGTGTGTGTGTGTGGATTGGATTGTATCGGAGTAGAATTGATACTACCCTTGAGAAGTGTGTGTGGATTGGATTGTATCGGAGTAGAATTGAAAGATGTTTTGTGCTTATTTCTCTTGTTGACTGTTCCAGAAAGAGTAAAGGTTTTAGTGGCAGAGCGCTGAGGAAACTACCCTTGAGAAGTGTGTGTGTGTGTGGATTGGATTGTATCGGAGTAGAATTGATACTACCCTTGAGAAGTGTGTGTGTGTGTGGATTGGATTGTATCGGAGTAGAATTGATACTACCCTTGAGAAGTGTGTGTTGTGGATTGGAGATTGGAGTAGAATTGATACTACCCTTGAGAAGTGTGTGTGTGTGTGTGTGGATTGGATTGTATCGGAGTAGAATTGATACTACCCTTGAGAAGTGTGTGTGTGTGGATTGGATTGTATTGGAGTAGAATTGATACTACCCTTGAAGTGTGTGTGTGTGTGTGTGTGTGGATTGGATTGTATCGGAGTAGAATTGATACTACCCTTGACAAGTGTGTGTGTGTGTGTGTGTGTGTGTGTGTGTGTGTGTGTGTGTGTGTGTGTGTGTGTGGATTGTATTGGAGTAGAATTGATACTACCCTTGAGAAGTGTGTGTGGATTGGATTGTATCGGAGTAGAATTGATACTACCCTTGAGGAGTGTGTGTGTGTGTGGATTGGATTGTATCGGAGTAGAATTGATACTACCCTTGAGAAGTGTGTGTGTGTGTGGATTGGATTGTATCGGAGTAGAATTGAAAGATGTTTTGTGCTTATTTCTCTTGTTGACTGTTCCAGAAAGAGTAAAGGTTTTAGTGGCAGAGCGCTGAGGAAACTACCCTTTTTGGCCCATGCTCTTTTTGTGAAGGTTTGTAAACATTTTCAAATGTTTCACGCAGCATGCAAACAGTTTAAAAAATATTTTAAAAACTTTTTAAACATTAATTCAATGAAGATATTTTTATCTAAAATAAACTGTAGTATGTTCATATGGAAAGAGTGCTACTCATTGCGTTCCTATGCAACAACAATCTGACTTGTCTATGATTCCTTACCAGACCCCGACAGTGGCCCTGGAGAGGTTCCTGGAGGCCATGGACCTGGCAGTGGACAAACAGATAGAGGAGAGGGACAACCTGGTCAACTGTCTGTGATCTACAGGGACACTGTCTCAAATATCACCTTATACCCTTTATAGTGTCTGTAGGGATCTGGTCAAAAAGTAGTGTGCTAAATATGGAATAGGGTGTCATTTGGGACCTGTCTCAGACAGTCTGGACCTGTTTTACCCAACGGTTGATGGAAACTGTCTCTTCTGGTATTTCATGTACATTTTATTTCCTGGTTAAACAATATACATTTATAATCATATTTTTCTAACCACTTCAACGTGGACCAATTAGAGTTTTCTCACAGACAGTGTGTTTTACCATTTAGAGTACTATATTAAAGATGGCAGCCGTCAACCAGTCGGTCATGTTCTGTGGAGACGTCCTGAAGCTGGTGTTGCTACTGCCGAGCGGCATCAACATTAGGTGCGTTTCTCAGCACGTTTTAAAAAGCCACCGTATTAAGCCTGAGATGCAGTCCTCTCTTGATACGTGTGACTATATGGCTTTAATTTCCTTAATCAAGACGGCGTGTCCCGAATGGCACCCTATGATCCCTATGCGTTGCACTACTTTGGACCGGGACCCATAGTGCTATGGTCAAGCGTAGTGCACTATATGAGGGAATAGGGTGCGATATGGGAGTCGCCTCCCATATGTTGTTTACAGCACATGTATTCATGACTCTGTCTGCTTGTCTGATGTTTTCTACGTGAGCATGTTGTTTCCTATACGTTTCAATAGGTGCTATTAGAAACACAGCCTTTCTGTTATTGTAAATGAATGCAGATGCCCCAAATAGGAGAGCTTCAATGGAAATGTACAAATTCTGATGTAATTTCTAATCCCGTGGAGGTTTTCTGATACTCAAGGATGTTCCATGTATTGTGTGCTGTCATCATAGGGTCTCTTCATTTAAACTCAGGATACACATGTTCATAACTGACCCTGTTTATTTAGATATAAAACATTGCATTATTCAACTCTTTAAAACACCCTTTGACTCATTTTGAGTTTGTCAAATACACTGCCCACACGATAAACATGTGATTTCATCATGATTGGCTAACGGGTCGTAGTCATTAGTGCACACTGTAGCAAAACGTTTTGCAACGGAAGCGTTACTCCCAAGTGCTCCAATCTACAATATGATGTCAAGGATTCTTTTGCAAAACGGTTTGCTTTGGTGCATTAATGAATATAACCCTCTGTTTCTGAATGAGCCCAGACCTGTCTTCCTCTTGATGAATACAAGCCCAGAATCCCCCAGGGTGAAATTCCCCTTTAAAGTGTGAAGGGGGAAAATGTGTCTTGTAGAACCCAATGTCCTGTGGTGTTCCACCACTGGGTGGCGGAATAACTCAGTTCTCCTCCAACCCTGTAATGAACTTTAATGGCCTTCTGTTTGCTCTGAAACCGATATCTAACATCTATATACCTTTATTAACATGGGGCCATAGCTTTGTATTTCCTGCAGAAATTCAACAAGGAGAATTTCAATTAAACCGACTACTGGTCATTTGAACACAAACCTTTCTGATTGGTACAGCAGAACAGTATCACCTGATGCTGAGTTACAGTAACTTCCTGTTGTACAGCTCACTGAGAACTGATCATAACAATACTGTAGTTTACTGTATGACCTAAAGACCAGTCTGGATACCTTGTTATCTCTGCTGCTTTCCAAATGGCACCCTATTCCATATATAGTGCATTCTACAGGAAATAGGGTATACTGTATAATAGGGTATACTGTACTATAGGGTATACTGTACTACAGGGAATAGGGTATACTGTTCTATAGGGAATAGGGTATACTGTACTATAGGGTATACTGCACTACAGGGAATAGGGTATACTATACAGAGAATAGGGTATACTGCACTATACAGGGAATAGTGTATACTGTACTAAATAGGGAATAGGGTATACTGCACTATACAGGGAATATGGTACACTGCACTATATAGGGAATAAGGTACGCTGCACTATACAGGGAATAGGGTGTGATGCACTCTATAGGAAATAGGGTATACTGCATTACAGGGAATAGGGTATTCTGCACTATATAGGGTATACTGTACTATACAGGGAATAGGGTATACTGCACTATATAGGGAATAGGGTGTGGTGCACTCTATAGGAAATAGGGTATACTGCACTACACAGGGACTAGGGTATACTGCACTATACAGGGAATAGGGTGTGATGCACTCTATAGGAAATAGGGTATACTGCATTACAGGGAATAGGGTATACTGTACTATACAGGGAATAGGGTATACTGTACTATGCAGGGAATAGGGTATACTGTACTATGCAGGGAATAGGGTATACTGTACTATGCAGGGAATATGGTATACTGTACTAAATAGGGAATAGGGTATACTGCACTACAGGGAATAGGGTATACTGCACTACAGGGAATAAGGTATACTGTACTAAATAGGGAATAGGGTACACTGCACTATACAGGGAATAGGATATACTGTACTATACAGGGAATAGAGCATACTGTACTATATAGGGAATAGGGTATTCTGCACTATATAGGGAATAAGGTATTCTGTACTATATAGGGTATACTGTACTATACAGGGAATAGGGTATACTGTACTATATAGGGAATAGGGTATACTGTACTAAATAGGGAATAGGGTATGCTGTACTAAATAGGGAATAGGGTATACTGTACTATATAGGGAATAGGGTATACTGTACTAAATAGGGAATAGGGTATGCTGTACTAAATAGGGAATAGGGTGTAGTGCACTGTACAGGGAATAGGGTATGCTGCACTATATGGTATAGGGTATACTGTACTATACAGGGAATAGGGTATACTGTACTATAGGGAATATGGTATACTGTACTATACATGGAATATGGTATACTGCACTATAGGGAATATGGTATACTGTACTATACAGGGAATAGGGTATACTGTACTATAGGGTATACTGTACTATACAGGGAATAGGGTATACTGTACTATAGGGTATACTGTACTATACATGGAATATGGTATACTGCACTATAGGGAATATGGTATACTGTACTATACAGGGAATAGGGTATACTGCACTATATAGGGTATAATGTACTATACAGGGAATAGGGTATTCTGTACTATATGGGGTATACTGTACTATACATGGAATAGGGTATACTGTACTATACAGGGAATAGGGTATACTGTACTATATAGGGAATAGGGCATACTGTACTATATAGGGAATAAGGTATTCTGCACTATATAGGGTATACTGTACTACATTTAGGGAATAGGGTATACTGTACTATATAGGGAATAGGGTATACTGTACTATATAGGGTATATTGTACTATATAGGGAATAGGATATACTGTAGTATTTAGGGAATAGGGTATACTGTACTATATAGGGAATAGGATATACTGTAGTATTTAGGGAATAGGGTATAATGTACTATATAGGGAATAGGATATACTGTAGTATTTAGGGAATAGGGTATACTGTACTATATAGGGAATAGGGTATACTGTAATATATAGGGTATACTGTAATATATAGTGTATATTGTACTATATAGGGTATACTGTAATATATAGGGTATATTGTACTATATATGGTATACTGTAATACATAGGGTATATTGTACTATATAGGGTATATTGTACTATATAGGGTATACTGTACTATACAGGGTATACTGTACTATATAGGGTATACTGTACTATATAGGGTATAGTGCACTATAGGGGATCATTTGGGGGCACGTATCTCTAACATGGTGTTTCCATGTACAGACTGGTATTTCTACCCATTCTCCGTATGTTGCAAGTTTTGCATTCTGTGAATACTGTGCTGGTTTACATGTGAGCTGCAGCCCACAGGCCTCAGACAATGAGCTCTTTGTTTGTCGTTGAGCAACATGCTTCAACTCCACTTCAAAGGTTCATCTAGGGGATGCTTCCCAAATCGTACCCTATTCCCTATGTAGTGCACTACCAGAGCCTATGGGGGCCTGATCAGAAGTAGTGCACTACATGTCGTTTAGTTTAAAAAGGCCCAACTCTTCTGTTTCTTTCGTCCTGTCATATTCCTCAGACACATTAGTGTTGTAATATACTGGTTACAACTGTCTTTAACTCAACACACCGATCGTAATTACATTCATATACTGTACCTGCTTCACATCGTCAGGCCTCAGTGGAAATGTAACAGACTTACACCTGCATCCCATCACCCTTACACTCATCTGATTAACGATTATAAAGTCGTCAGAGGTAAAGCTAGGGGGCAGAAGTGTGTGTGTGTGTGTGTGTGTGTGTGTGTGTGTGTGTGTGTGTGTGTGTGTGTGTGTGTGTGTGTGTGTGTATGTGAGAAAAGGGCCTTCAGACAGTGCAATTATGGTTTTATTTATCACGCCCATTTCTGCCACACATACACACGTGTGTGTGGCAGAAACGGGCTTGATAAATGAAACCATAATTGCACTGTCTGAAGGCCCTCTTCTCTCTCCTCTGTAGTCGCTCCAGAAATCAGTCAGCTGCTGAACTGCAATCAAGAAGGAGAGAGATTCTAGAGTCGTATTGTTGCACCGTTTCATCACCGTTCTGAAGCGCTTTGAAAACTCCAAACTAAACAAACAGCCGTGTGTTTATCCTGTCAACCGTTGATCAGCTACATGGCCGAAAGCAATGGAATATCAGGACCAGTGCCAATAGTAAATCACCGTGGGTGGAGACACGTTGACGTGGACACGTTTACTGCAGGGAAACGGACAGGACGGTTTGATTTGTTGTTTGAGGTTTGTTAAAAACATTTGCTGACAAATCATTTTTGTTCTGATTGTGAGATGACTACAACATTGGTTTATGCATTACAACAGATTGTTGCTGGAAGCTTCTTCAAATAAAAAAAGAGTAGGTGTGTCAGAAATGGCACACCTATTCCCTATGTAGTGCACTACTATACATACTGTAGTGCACTACTTTTGACCAGGGCCTATACATACTGTAGTGCACTATAGGGAATAGAATGCCATTTGGGATGCACACATTCATTCATTATCCATTCACAGCTTGTAATAAACTGCCATGGGTTTTGTTTAACACTGACATGGCTTTAGGAAGAGGCAGCTCAACCTGTATATCCACACCGTTACATTGTATTCAGACTTGAAGGGTCGGTTTCCTGGACTCCGACGAAGCCGAGTTCCTGACTGAAAAACATTGCGTTCTGTGGTGATGTTCCCATTGACTGTGCTTTCTAGTGCAGAAATGGCCTTTTATTAGTCTGTGTCCTGGAAAGTGTCTTAAATGTCCCCGGAAAACTAACTGACCGAACAAACCCTGATAATTAATCCACATCCTCTGGAAGAATTCTTAATAAGAATCCCTAAAGCCTGTTTGTGTCCCAAATGGCACCATATTCCCTATGTAAATGCACTACTTTTGACCAGGGACCCATAGTGGGCTATGTTATATAGGGTGCCATTTGGGATGCAGAACACCTTTGTCAGAGAGAGCAGCTAGTGGGTTGGCTGTTGTTTCATCCTCCATTCCTCTCATCTACAGAAGCAGCTTTGACAACGCGCCTGTCTTCTCATCTTAATGAGACAGCGGGTTAGTCCCAAATGGCAGAGCTGATCAAAAAGAATTCACTATAGGGAATAGGGTGCCATTTGGAAAACAGACAAAGATCATTTACAAAGATAGCAGACACCACTACCTCTGCCTACCACCATTTTCATGATGTCGGGCATTGGTTATAAAACAGTTATCTGCTGTCGTATATAGACGACTGTGGGTGGTTTCACATCCCGTTCATCTCTGTAACACAGAAGTAACATCTCACATAATGGGAGATGAACGACGTCCAATTATCATCCATTTCAAAAGCCTGTTAGATGAGTGAACTGTGAGTGGGGGATGGTAATATCAGGATAAGAGAGAGGAGAGAAGGAGAGGGGAGCAGAGATGAGGAGGACGAGGAGGACAACCTTCTAAAGAGAAGGAGAGACATACCTTCTAAAAGAGAGAGAGAGGAGAGCGATACCTTCTAAAGAGAGGAGAAAGAGATACCTTCTAAAGAGAGAGAGGAGAGAGATACCTTCTAAAGAGAGAAGAGGAGAGAGATACCTTCTGAAAAGAGGAGAGAGAGAGAGATACCTTCTGAAAAGAGGAAAGGAAAGAGAGAGAGAGAGAGACCTTCTAAAAGAGAGGAGAGAGATACCTTCTAAAGAGAAAGAGAGAGATAGAGGAGAGAGATACCTTCTAAAGATACATTCTAAAGAGGAGAGGAGAGAGATACCTTCTGAAAAGAGATACCTTCTAAAGAGAGGAAAGAGATATCTTCTAAAAAGAGAGGAGAGAGATACATTCTGAAAAAGAGAGGAGAGAGATACCTTCTGAAAAGAGAAGAGAGGAGAGAGATACCTTCTCTAAAGAGAAAGAGAGAGAGGAGAGAGATACCTTCTGAAAAGAGGAGAGGAAAGAGATACCTTCTAAAAGAGAGAGAGAGATACATTCTTCAAAGAGAAGAGAGAGAGAGATACCTTCTAAAGAGAGGAAAGAGAGATACCTTCTAAAGAGATACCTTCTAAAAGAGGAGAGTAGAGAGATACCTTCTAAGGAGAGAGAGAGAGAGAGAGGAGAGAGATACCTTCTAGAGAGAGAAGAGGAGAGAGATACCTTCTAAAAAGAGAGGAGAGGAGAGGACCTTCTAAAGAGAGGAGAGGAGAGGAGAGGAGAGGAGAGGAGAGGAGAGAGAGAGAGAGAGAGATACCTTCTAAAGGAGAGGAGAGAGATACCTTCTAAAGAGAGAGAGAGAGAGATACCTTCTAAAAGAGAGGAGAGGAGAGAGATACCTTCTAGAGAGAGAGGAGAGAGAGATACCTTCTAAAGAGAAAAGGAGAGAGAGGAAAGAGATACCTTCTGAAAAGAGGAGAGGAAAGAGATACCTTCTAAAGAGGAGAGAGATACATTCTAAAGAGAGGAGAGTAGAGAGATACCTTCTAAAGAGAGGAGAGTAGAGAGATACCTTCTAAAGAGAGGAGAGATACCTTCTAAAGAGAGGAGAGTAGAGAGATACCTTCTAAAGAGAGGAGAAGAGAGATACCTTCTAAAGAGAGGAGAGAGATACCTTCTAAAGAGAGGAGAGAGAGATACCTTCTAAAGAGATACCTTCTAAAGAGAGAGAGAGATACCTTCTAAGAGAGAGAGGAGAGAGGAGAGGAGAGAGAGATACCTTCTAAAGAGAGGAGAGGAGAGAGATACCTTCTAAAAGAGAGATACCTTCTAAAGAGAGGAGAGAGAGAGATACCTTCTAAAGAGAGGAGAGGAGAGAGATACCTTCTAAAGAGAGGAGAGAGAGAGATACCTTCTAAAGAGAGAGGAGAAAGAGGAGAGAGAGATACCTTCTAAAGGAGAGAGATACCTTCTAAAGAGAGGAGAGGAGAGAGATAGAGGAAGAGAGGAGAGAGGAGAGAGATACCTTCTAAAGAGAGAGAGAGATACCTTCTAAAGAGAGAGGAGAGAGATACCTTCTAAAGAGAGGAGAGAGATACCTTCTAAAGAGAGGAGAGAGATACCTTCTGAAAAGAGGAGAGAGATACATTCTAAAGAGAGGAGAGTAGAGAGATACCTTCTAAAGAGAGGAGAGTAGAGAGATACCTTCTAAAGAGAGGAGAGATACCTTCTAAAGAGAGGAGAGTAGAGAGATACCTTCTAAAGAGAGGAGAGGAGAGAAGAGAGGAGAGGGAGAGAGATACCTTCTAAAGAGAGGAGAGGAGAGGAGAGGAGAGAGAGGAGAGGAGAGGAGAGGAGGAGAGAGAGGAGAGGAGAGAGAGAGGAGATACCTTCTAAAGAGAGGAGAGAGATACCTTCTAAAGAGAAGAGAGGAGAGAGATACCTTCTAAGGAGAGGAGAGAGATACCTTCTGATACCTTCTAAAAAGAGAGAGAGAGAAAGAGATACCTTCTAAAGAGAGGAGAGGTCAGATACCTTCTAAAGAGAGGAGAGTAGAGAGATACCTTCTAAAGAGAGATACCTTCTAAAGAGAGAGGAGAGAGATACCTTCTAAAGAGAGGAGAGAGAGAGAGATACCTTCTAAAGAGAGGAAAGAGAGAGAGAGGAGAGAGATACCTTCTAAAAGAGATACCTTCTAAAGAGAGAGAGAGAGAGATACCTTCTAAAGAGAGAGAGGAGAGAGATACCTTCTAAAAAGAGAGGAGAGAGAGAGATACCTTCTAAAAGAGAGAGGAGAGGAAAATTATTATTATATTAAAAGAGGAGAGGAGAGATACCTTCTAAAGAGAGAGAGATACCTTCTAAAGAGAGGAGAGGAGAGAGATACCTTCTAAAGAGAGAGAGAGGAGAGAGATACCTTCTAAAAAGAGAGGAAAAGAGGAGAGAGATACCTTCTAAAGAGAAAGAGAGAGAGAGAGAGAGAGATACCTTCTAAAGAGAGGAGAGAGAGAGATACCTTCTAAAGAGAGAAGAGAGGAGAGAGATACCTTCTAAAGAGAGAGAGAGGAGAGGAGAGAGATACCTTCTAAAGAGAGGAGAGGAGAGAGATACCTTCTAAAGAGAGATACCTTCTAAAGAGAGAGAGAGAGATACCTTCTAAAGAGAGGAGAGGAGAGAGATACCTTCTAAAGAGAAGAGAGGAGAGAGATACCTACCTTCACTACAGTCCCTGGTTCCAGGCTGCATCACATCCGGCCATGATTGGGAGTCCCGCAATGTCTGCTGTGTGGATTTTATTTAAAAAAAAAACATTTAACCTTTATTTAACTAGGCAAGTCAGTCAAGAACAAATTCTTATTGACAATGACGGCCTACCCCGGCCAAACCCGGACGACGCTGGGCCAAATGTGCGCCTGAAAAGAGGAGAGGAAGAGCCCTATTGGCCAGGTTAGGAATGCTGTGTAGTGCTGTATTTTTCATTGTGTCATTACGTTACCTACGTTATATACCTGTAGTAATGTACATCATCTACCTACGTTATATAGGTATGCACGTCATGTACCTACGTTATATAGGTATGCACGTCATGTACCTACGTTATATAGGTATGCACGTCATGTACCTAAAGAGAGGAGAGAGATACCTTCTATAGGATATGAAGAGAGGAGAGAGATACATTCATGTACCTACGTTATATAGGTATGCACGATACCTTCATGTACCTACGTTATAAAGAGAGGAGAGGTATGAGAGATACCTCGTTATATAAAGAGAGGAGGTATGCACCGTCATGATACCTACGTTATATAGGTATGCACGTCATGTACCTACGTTATATAGGTATGTACATCATCTACTTCTACGTTATATAGGTATGTACATCATCTACTTCTACGTTATATAGGTATGTACATCATCTACCTACCTTTATATAGGTATGTACATCATCTATACCGTTATATAGGTATGTACGTCAGATACTTCTACGTTAGGATAGGTAGATACGTCATCTACCTACGTTATATAGTTATGCATGTCATCTACCTACGTTATATAGGTATGCACGTCATCTACCTACGTTAGATACATTCTATAGGTATGCACGTCATCTCCCTAAAGAGAGGACGTTATATAGGTATGCACATCATGTACCTACATTATAGAGGTATGCACGTCATGTACCTACGTTATATAGGTATGCACGTCATGTACCTACCTTCTAGAGGAGGTATGCACCTTCATGTACCTACTTCTATAGGAGGTATGCACGTCATGTACCTTCGTTAATAGGTATGTACATCATCTACCTACGTTCTATAGGAGGGATGTACATCATCTTCTACCTTTATATAGGAGATGAGAGAGATCATCTACCTACGTTATATAGGTATGTACATCATCTACTACGTTATATAGGTATGATACGTCATCTACCTACGTTATATAGGTATGCACGTCATCTACCTACGTTATATAGATACCTTATGAGAGATGTCATCTACCTACGTTATATAGGTATGCAGAGTCATCTACCTACGTTATATAGGTATGCACATCATGTACCTACATTATATAGGTATGCACGTCAGAGAGATACCTACCTTCGTTATATAGGTATGCACGTCTAAAGAGAGGAGAGAGATGATACCTACCTTTATATAGGTATGCACCTTCAGAGATACCCTACGTTATATAGGTATGAGAGGAGATCATTTAGAGATACTTTATATAGGTATGAGACGATACCTTCTAGATACCTTATATAGGTATGACATCATCTACCTACGTTATATAGGTATGATACATCATCTACCTACGTTATCTAGGTATATACGTCATCTACCTACGTTATATAGGTATGCACGTCATCTACCTACGTTATATAGGTATATACATCATCTACCTATATTATATAGGTATATACATCATCTACCTACGTTATATAGGTATGCACATCATCTACCTACTTTATATAGGTATGCACGTCATCTACCTAAAGAGAGGACGTTATATAGGTATGCAGAGTCATCTAGATACCGTTATATAGGTATGCATGTCATCTACCTAGATTATATAGGTATGCAGAGATCATCTACCAGACGTTATATAGGTATGCGAGTCATCTACCTACTAATAGAGGTATGTACATCATCTACATTCTAGAGTTATATAGGTATAAAGAGAAGAGAGGAGAGTAGGAGAGATACCTTCTAAAGAGAGGAGAGGATCTACCTACGTTATATAGGTATGACATCATCTACCTGAAAAGAGGAGATTATATAGGTAGAGATACGTCATCTAAATACCGTTATATAGGTATGCACGAGATCTAAACCTACTTACATTATAGATACCTTCTATACCTTCACGTATTACCTAGATTAGATAGGTTCTACATCATCTACCGGATGAGTTATATAGGTATGTACATCATCTACCTACGTTATATAGGTATGTACATCATCTACCTACGTTATATACCTGTAGGCATGCATGTCATCTACCTACGTTATATACCTGTAGGTATGCACGTCATCTACCTACGTTATATAGGTATGCACATCATCTACCTAGATTATATAGGTATGCACGTCATCTACCAAGGTTATATAGGTATGCGCGTCATCTACCTACGTTATATAGGTATGTACATCATCTACCTACGTTATATAGGTATGTACATCATCTACCTACGTTATATACCTGTAGGCATGCATGTCATCTACCTACGTTATATACCTGTAGGTATGCATGTCATCTACCTACGTTATATACCTGTAGGTATGCATGTCATCTACCTACGTTATATACCTGTAGGTATGCATGTCATCTACCTACGTTATATACCTGTAGGTATGCATGTCATCTACCTATGTTATATACCTGTAGGTATGCATGTCATCTACCTACGTTATATACCTGTAGGTATGCATGTCATCTACCTATGTTATATACCTGTAGGTATGCATGTCATCTACCTACATTATATAGGTATGCATGTCATCTACCTACGTTATATAGGTATGCATGTCATGTACCTACGTTATATAGGTATGCATGTCATGTACCTACGTTATATAGGTATGCATGTCATCTACCTACGTTATATACCTGTAGGTATGCATGTCATCTACCTCTTATATAGGTTGAGAGTATACCCTGTAGGTATGCATGTCATCTACTTACGTGCATCATACCTGTAGGTATGCATGTCATCTACCTCACGTTATATACCTGTTATATAGGTATGCATGTCATCTACCTACGTTTATATACCTGTAGGTATGCATGTCATCTACCTACGTTATATACCTGTAGGTATGCATGTCAGCTTTGACATCGGTTTTACACATCGGCTTTAAACGAGACATCGGGCCGATACCAGTGTTGTCATTTTTAGGATATATCAGCCAATTCCGATATGCTTACCGATATATCGTGCATCTCTGCTATTAACTATGAAGTGCACTACTTTCGTCCAGAACCCTATGGGCCCTGGTCAAAAGTAGTGCTCTATATAGGGAATAGGGGGGCATTAGGGAGAGAGACCATGGTAATTAGGCGCTGCAACAAGGATCAAAGAGAGTTGCCATCAATGAGCTGCTGTGCAAATGTCTGTCAACCCCCGAGAGTGATCTGAGACAGAGCCTACCATTTAAGTCTTTCAGCCTCTTGCAAAGCGTGCATGTGCATTCACCTTATGACATCCAGTGGAACAACCATTCTGTAGTGCATCTAAATATTGTGGGAGAGTGTGTGTGTATCCTATGTAGGTATTCCTTAAAGAGAGTGGGGTTTGTGTCTCTAAAGAGAGAAGGTGGAGATTGATACCTGTCCTGAAAAGAGTCTTGTGTGTGTGTGTGAGGGAGGCGAGATACCTTCTAAAGAGTGTGTGTAAAGTGTGATTGTGGGTGTGGGTGCAGGGTGCGGGCTGCGGGTGCTTGAGTGGTAGGGTAGCAGGCGTGGTGCAGTGCGTGTGGAAGTGTGTCAGAGTGGTGTGAGAGGTGCCGTCACAGCGTAGGTGCACCATGGTCGTGTAGCGGATGGTCTGGAGAGAGTGGAGAGAGCGGAAGATGTAGAGACTTGGGAAGGTTGCAAAGCCTCTGGATGAGTTGTTATATCACCAGCAGCCACCACACCAGTAATTACGGGAGATGACCAGCTCCCTGTCTGACTACAGTCCTGTTGGTGGGTGTTAGTAAGGTCGTTACACATCTTAATACAGTCGGGGGAAGCAATTGGTTTAAACTTTCATTTTCATATTTCACAGGTCAAATATTTAAATTCATATCAATTGATATTCCGTTCATATATTTTCATTTGGTTATTTCCCAGACTGCACCTGTGGGCTGCCACTCAGGAGACACAAGAAGGAAAGATGATCATCTTTTACACTGAAGTAATATAGGAAGACCACGGGTGGAAACTGGAGGAGGGGGGTCAGAGCCCTGGGGGACACCAGTGGTGAGGTCTGGGAGGAGACAGGGCCACCTGAGGAGGACCTGTCATCTAGGAGGGGGGGGGTCTGAGGAGGGGGGTCTGAGAGGGTGGGGGAGGTCTGATGGAGTATCGAAGGCAGGGGTCTAAAGAGAAGGATGAGGAGAGGAGGGGTCTGAGGATGGGGGTCATGAGGAGAGCAGTCTCAGGGGTCTGAAAGGACTGATTTGGGGGGTCATTCTGAGGATGGGAGGTCTGAGGGAGGGGGTTCTAAAGAGTTTTGGAGAGAAAAGAGGGGGTCTGTAGGTTGGAGGGAGGGTCTGAGGAGGGGGGGTCTGAAGGGTGGAGGGGCTCTCTGAGGACGGGGGGTCTGTCAGGATAAGTTGATGTCTGAGGAGGGAGGGTCTGAGGAGGGGGGTCTGAGGAGGAGGGGGTCAGACCGAGGGGGTCTGAGTTGGGGGTCTGTAGGTATGCATGTCATCTAGGATGGGTATGCACGTCTCTAGGATTATATAGGTATGCATGGAGGTTATGAGGAGGGGGGGGGTCATCTAGGGGGGGGTCTGAGGAGGGGGGGTCTGTTAGGACCTGGGGGTCTGAGGAGGAGGGGAGGTCTGGGGAGGGGGGTCTGAGGAGGGGGGTCTGAGGAGGGAGGGGGGGGGGGTCTGAGGGGGGGGTCTGAGGAGGGGGGGTATGAGGAGGGGGGTCATCTGAGGGGGGGAGGGGTCTGCGGTCATCACGATTAGGGTTGCAAAATTCCAGTAATGTTCCCAAATTCCTAGAAGTTTTCCAGAAATCTTGGTTGGAGAATTCAGGGTTTCCTGCTTACAAACTGAAAAAACAGGGAATTATGGGAAAATAATCAGAATTTTGCAACTCTATGTAGGACGATGACGGACTAAGTCCTTATGGGAGATGTGAGTCTGGATGTTGGCTGGTACTGATAGATGCAGATTGGGAGATGTGAGTCTGGATGTTGGCTGGTACTGATAGATGCAGAATGGGAGATGTGAGTCTGGATGTTGGCTGGTACTGATAGATGCAGAATGGGAGATGTGAGTCTGGATGTTGGCTGGTACTGATAGATGCAGAATGGGAGATGTGAGTCTGGATGTTGGCTGGTACTGATAGATGCAGAATGGGAGATGTGAGTCTGGATGTTGGCTGGTACTGATAGATGCAGAATGGGAGATGTGAGTCTGGATGTTGGCTGGTACTGATAGATGCAGAATGGGAGATGTGAGTCTGGATGTTGGCTGGTACTGATAGATGCAGAATGGGAGATGTGAGTCTGGATGTTGGCTGGTACTGATAGATGCAGAATGGGAGATGTGAGTCTGGATGTTGGCTGGTACTGATAGATGCAGAATGGGAGATGTGAGTCTGGATGTTGGCTGGTACTGATAGATGCAGAATGGGAGATGTGAGTCTGGATGTTGGCTGGTACTGATAGATGCAGAATGGGAGATGTGAGTCTGGATGTTGGCTGGTACTGATAGATGCAGAATGGGAGATGTGAGTCTGGATGTTGGCTGGTACTGATAGATGCAGATTGGGAGATGTGAGTCTGGATGTTGGCTGGTACTGATAGATGCAGATGGGAGATGTGAGTCTGGATGTGTCTGGATGTTGGCTGGTACTGATAGATGCAGATTGGGAGATGTGAGTCTGGATGTTGGCTGGTACTGATAGATGCAGATTGGGAGATGTGAGTCTGGATGTTGGCTGGTACTGATAGATGCAGATTGGGAGATGTGAGTCTGGATGTTGGCTGGTACTGATAGATGCAGATTGGGAGATGTGAGTCTGGATGTTGGCTGGTACTGATAGATGCAGAATGGGAGATGTGAGTCTGGATGTTGGCTGGTACTGATAGATGCAGATTGGGAGATGTGAGTCTGGATGTTGGCTGGTACTGATAGATGCAGAATGGGAGATGTGAGTCTGGATGTTGGCTGGTACTGATAGATGCAGAATGGGAGATGTGAGTCTGGATGTTGGCTGGTACTGATAGATGCAGAATGGGAGATGTGAGTCTGGATGTTGGCTGGTACTGATAGATGCAGAATGGGAGATGTGAGTCTGGATGTTGGCTGGTACTGATAGATGCAGATTGGGAGATGTGAGTCTGGATGTTGGCTGGTACTGATAGATGCAGATTGGGAGATGTGAGTCTGGATGTTGGCTGGTACTGATAGATGCAGAATGGGAGATGTGAGTCTGGATGTTGGCTGGTACTGATAGATGCAGATTGGGAGATGTGAGTCTGGATGTTGGCTGGTACTGATAGATGCAGAATGGGAGATGTGAGTCTGGATGTTGGCTGGTACTGATAGATGCAGAATGGGAGATGTGAGTCTGGATGTTGGCTGGTACTGATAGATGCAGAATGGGAGATGTGAGTCTGGATGTTGGCTGGTACTGATAGATGCAGAATGGGAGATGTGAGTCTGGATGTTGGCTGGTACTGATAGATGCAGAATGGGAGATGTGAGTCTGGATGTTGGCTGGTACTGATAGATGCAGATTGGGAGATGTGAGTCTGGATGTTGGCTGGTACTGATAGATGCAGAATGGGAGATGTGAGTCTGGATGTTGGCTGGTACTGATAGATGCAGAATGGGAGATGTGAGTCTGGATGTTGGCTGGTACTGATAGATGCAGATTGGGAGATGTGAGTCTGGATGTTGGCTGGTACTGATAGATGCAGATTGGGAGATGTGCGTCGTAGCGGCTATGTAAACACAGACAGACATCAATGGTTGTTAGAAGACAAAACAATGTCTTCATGATCAAGCATGCTTCAGAACTGTCAACATGTCCAACTATTAACATGTCATCAGACTGATTCATTGCAGCTAGAACGAAGGCTGTTTTCCATTGTCTTGTGTTCTGATGCCAGCTTTAGATATTCTTCAGTCTTGGTTTTGTTTTCCTGTACGGTAATTCAGTTTAATTTGTTTGGATTGGAAGTTGAATGTCACTAGGAATTTATGTTATGCAAGACAGAGCTTGGTTGTTGTTGAGTCTTTCTCTCTGTCTGTCTGTCTGTCTGTCTGTCTGTCTGTCTGTCTGTCTCTCTGTCTCTCTGTCTCTCTCTCTGTCTGTCTGTCTGTCTGTCTGTCTGTCTGTCTCTCTCTTTCTCTCTGTCTCTCTCACCCTCTCTCTCTCTCTCTATCTCTCTGTCCCTCTTTCTCTCTCTCTCTCTCTCTCTCTCTCTCTCTCTCTCTCTCTCTCTCTCTCTCTCTCTCTCTCTCTCTCTCTCTCTCTCTCTCTCACCCTCTCTATCTTTCTCTCTCTATCTCTCTCACCCTGCCTTTCTCTCCCTCTCTCTATCTATCTCTCTCATCCCTGCTATCTATCTATCTATCTATCTATCTATCTATCTATCTATCTATCTATCTATCTATCTATCTCTCTCTCTCTCTCTCTCTCTCTCTCTCTCTCTCTCTCTCTCTCTCTCTCTCCCTCACCACCCCTCTCTCTCACCTTCCCTATCTCTCACCCTCTCTCTCTCTCACCATCCCTCTCTCTCACCCTCTCTTTCTCTTCTCTCTCTCTTTCTCTCACCATCCCTCTCTCTCTCTTACCATCCCTCTCTCTCTCTAACCATCCCTCTCTCTCACTCCCCCTCTCTCTCTCTCTCTCTCTCTCTCTCTCTCTCTCTCTCTCTCTCTCTCTCTCTCTCTCTCTCCCTCACCATCCCTCTCTCTCACCTTCCCTATCTCTCACCCTCTCTCTCTCTCTCTCTCTCTCTCACCATCCCTCTCTCTCACCCTATCTTTCTCTTCTCTCTCTCTTTCTTTCTCTCACCATCCCTCTCTCTCTCACCATCCCTCTCTCTCTCTAACCATCCCCCTCTCTCCCCCTCTCTCTCTCTCTCTCTCTCTCTCTCTCTCTCTCTCTCTCTCTCTCTCTCTCTCTCTCTCTCTCTCTCTCTCTCTCTCTCTCTCTCTCTCTCTCCTCACCATCCCTCTCTCTCACCTTCCCTATCTCTCATCCTCTCTCTCTCTCTCTCTCTCTCTCTCTCTCTCTCTCTCTCTCTCTCTCTCTCTCTCTCTCTCTCTCTCTCTCTCTCTCTCTCACCTCCCCCCCTCTCTCTCTTTCTATCTCTCTCTCTCTTTCTCTCTCTCTCTCTTTCTTTCTCTCACTCTATTCAATTTAAGGGTTTTATTGTCATGGGACACATATGTTTATGTTACCAAAGCAAGTGAAGAAGATAATAATGATGAAACATTATAAACACAAAAGTGTGTGTGTGTGCGTGCGTGCGTGCGTGTGTGTGTGTGTATTTGACATCCTTTGATTGATAGAAGAAGGATGTGTACTGCATGCTAAACATCTTAACTGTCTTAACATCGGACAGGTAGGATGGTCGTGGATGTTTGTAAGACTCCATCATGTGATTGAAGGACATCATGTTGAAGTTGACACCTGGAGCAGAAGGAAACATCTAATGTTGGTCATGTGACTAGAGACTTGTTTAACCCCACCAGAATAAACTAACAGCTACGCTTCAAAAGGGATGTGACTGATGGATATTTGAGGCCTATTTTCAGAATGTTACCTTGCTTCTGTTTAGAGAACAACGGGTCTTCTTATAGAAGGTTGGTTGTTGTTTGTATTTTGGAGGAAACAAAGACCTTTGTGCATATCCCAGATGGCACCATAGTTCCTATGTAGATCCTGGTCAAAAGTAGTGGTCAGATTCAACTCTGGACCTCGAAGCCAGTTCCCCCGCCTTTTATCATTGCTCCCCTCTAATCGGGAACTGATTTAGACTGGGACACCAGTTGGGTGAATCCCCTCTAATCGGGAACTGATTTAGACTGGGACACCAGTTGGGTGATTCCCCTCTAATCGGGAACTGATTTAGACTGGGACACCAGTTGGGTGATTCCCCTCTAATCGGGAACTGGTTTAGACCTGGGACACCAGTTGGGTGATTCCCCTCTAATCAGGAACTGATTTAGACTGGGACACCAGTTGGGTGAATCCCCTCTAATCGGGAACTGATTTAGACTGGGACACCAGTTGGGTGATTCCCCTCTAATCGGGAACTGATTTAGACTGGGACACCAGTTGGGTGATTCCCCTCTAATCGGGAACTGGTTTAGACCTGGGACACCAGTTGGGTGATTCCCCTCTAATCGGGAACTGATTTAGACCTGGGACACCAGTTGGGTGATTCCCCTCTAATCAGGAACTGATTTAGACTGGGACACCAGTTTGGTGATTCCCTCTAATCAGGAACTGGTTTAGACCTGGGACACCAGTTGGGTGATTCCCCTCTAATCAGGAACTGATTTAGACTGGGACACCAGTTGGGTGATTCCCCTCTAATCAGGAACTGATTTAGACTGGGACACCAGTTGGGTGATTCCCCTCTAATCAGGAACTGATTTAGACTGGGACACCAGTTGGGTGATTCCCCTCTAATCAGGAACTGATTTAGACTGGGACACCAGTTGGGTGCAATTAATGATCTGGTAGAACAGATAACCAGCAGGCTCCGAACCTCATAGGGTCAGAGTTGACTACCCTGCTGCAGGGAATAAGTAGCCTGGAAACCTGATGGTGAATGTTATTGAATTCTACATCAGGCATGAATGAGCAGTTGGATCAGGAAAGTGTCATCTCACAACCTCTACAAGACAAATTATATTTTCACTTTCTCTACCGGTTGTCCATGTGGTTGGTCCTTATTTGCAGGTCGCAATGTGAGACAATATATCCACAGGAAAGTATCTTTCAATCTACTTTTCAAAGTGCTGGTAGTGCGTTCAGATTTCCATCACCTGAAGCAAGCGCACAAGATGAAACTACATTGCCGCAAACCATGTATAGACTACTGTGGAGCTGGTGCACATGTTTACATGGTTCTGCGCATGCTTCAGCTCATAGAAATCTGAACGCATCACTGGTGTTTTGGAAAGTTGTTGAATTATAGTTTTCTGTGCATATATGGTATCACATTCCTACTGGCGAAGGACCAACTGCACGGAGTACAACCGGTAAAGTACGTTAAAATATCATTTAATTCAGCATTCTGGCTTGTAGAGGTTGTGAGAAGACACTTTCCTGATCCAAACGCTCATTGATGCCTGATGTAGAATTCAATGAAATTCAACATCGGCGGTTTCCAGAAAAATAATTCTAGGGTGTTATTTGGGACGTAGACTTTGATAATCAGTGCATGATTTGGACTGAAATATAGGTACCGGTACTCAGCTCCGATGTGCCCAAGTCAAGCACGGTTGATAATGCAGATGTTGAGGATAGAGTCTGACACAAAGGCTGACATTACATTCTGACAGACATCATACTCTCTTTTTATATTATACTCCCAAATGAATAAGGGAAAGTTAGTTATCACTATCTTTTTTTAATACTTAGCAGGCAGATTAGATATTAGTGCACTCTTAGATATTACTGCACTGTTAGAGCTAGAAACACAAGCATTTCGCTACACCCGCAATAACATCTGCCAAACAGGTGTACATTTTATTTTTTGTTTTTTTGTTTTTTGTTGTTATACTGGAACAAAATCACCAGCAAAAGTACCTGTTTGAAATCAGTCCAACAGGGGACGGTATTTAGCAGACACTTTGAGGGTGTACCTACAGTCATGCCTACCTACTACTTAGATTGAGTTGAGCGCCTCCTGCTCTGCGCTACACTACCGCCAGACGGACACACATTCTTCCATTCAGTCAGTCAGTTGGCTTGTCTGACGCTGAAGTGCAAGTCGACTATAGTCTCCCTCTCTCGGGATTTGTTTTGAGAGAAAGAGCGTTGTTTCTGTACAGCAAAAGAAAACATGTGTGTATATTGATTATTTTGAATGCGCTTGGAGAAAGTTCAATTATACTATTTTCTTGCAAAAAAACGCGGACACAATGTGACAATGTTGACCAGCAGACTGGGTTATCCATGACGGATTGGTAAAGAGCTGTTCATTAATCAAGGAAAACGGGACGTAGGAATGGGGAAACCTCAGTCCAAACATGGTAAGATATATCTCTTATAAACATCTTTATATGAGTATTCCATACTGATTGATCATTGATGAATATTTTGTTCACATTGTAACGAATTTCTCATTTGAATGTCCATATTGTGCTGTGATCTAAAGCGGGCAAACGTAGAGAGAACCCCGAAGGTGAGGATAACCCTCTATCATCCTTTAGAAATAACGCATTAAACCTTGTTTTAAACCTTACATTATCTTAAGTTAATATCATTGATATTCATTATAATTCCCCTCCGATCTGTAGGAGACAGTTTTGTTGTGAACGCTTTCCTCCGAAGAGCGATGGGGGAATGTGAGATGTACAGCTCCTCAGATCACAAACTGAACAACATGCAGGTAAGAAACGAAACACTTGTACTTTTAAATGTCTTCCTATGTGCCTTCTTGGATAAAATGATACAAAAGTAATAATAATTATAAGAATGTGGCTAATGATTATAATGATTTGGATACTGAAAATAATGTTAATAATAATAATAATAATTTGATAATAGTCTATTATAAATAAAATACATGACTCTTTAACACAGGTTGAGAAGTTTGCATATTAGATGGTCCATAGATGGTCTACAGTTGGGATCAGTTGTGTGATTAGAAGTTCCTCTAATGCTGCCCCAAGAGGACAAATCAATTAACTCCTTCATGATTCAGACACCATTTTGGGGACTGGCGCTCCATAAAATGCAATTTATTGAAATGAAAGATTTAATGATCAAAATTAAGATTTGTATCCAAAATCTCGAGGTTGTTTTCTAGCATTTATTTTGTATGTTTGCAAGTCATGTGTTTCCCCTCCAAGAAACGTGTAGAGATTTGGTAAAGCCTGGCCTAAGAGTTGGTGACTGAAGGGGAAGGTTTGCCCATACTTCATTTAGAAAAGGACACAGACTGGGGTGTGGTGTCAGTCTGTCTGGCAGGTCCAGGTTGGCAGAAGGACAGTGTTGTGTCATACCTGTCCCTCTGCCTGTAGATGAAGTACTCTCTCTACCACACACCAGCAGAACTAAACTCACTGTGATCTGCAGTCATTAAGTAAACATTCAAAGGCCTTTGCAAAGACATGTTGATGTCATGAAGTTGCAGATTTTAGTTGTTGTTGTTTCTGTCATATCTGGTGCTGAGACAACAGTGTTGTGGTTATTCCCCTGGCTGGGACAACAGTGTTGTGGTTATTCCCCTGGCAACAGTGTTGTGGTTATTCCCTGGCTGGGACAACAGTGTTGTGGTTATTCCCCTGGCTGGGCCAACAGTGTTGTGGTTATTCCCCTGGCTGGGACAACAGTGTTGTGGTTATTCCCTGGCTGGGACAACAGTGTTGTGGTTATTCCCCTGGCTGGGACAACAGTGCTGTGGTTATTCCCCTGGCTGAGACAACAGTGCTGTGGTTATTCCCCTGGCTGGGACAACAGTGCTGTGGTTATTCCCCTGGCTGGGACAACAGTGTTGTGGTTATTCCCCTGGCTGGGACAACAGTGTTGTGGTTATTCCCCTGACTGGGACAACAGTGTTGTGGTTATTCCCCTGCCTGGGACAACAGTGCTGTGGTTATTCCCCTGGCTGAGACAACAGTGTTGTGGTTATTCCCCTGGCTGGGACAACAGTGCTGTGGTTATTCCCCTGGCTGGGACAACAGTGCTGTGGTTATTCCCCTGGCTGGGACAACAGTGTTGTGGTTATTCCCCTGGCTGGGACAACAGTGCTGTGGTTATTCCCCTGCCTGGGACAACAGTGCTGTGGTTATTCCCCTGGCTGAGACAACAGTGCTGTGGTTATTCCCCTGGCTGGGACAACAGTGCTGTGGTTATTCCCCTGGCTGGGACAACAGTGCTGTGGTTATTCCCCTGGCTGGGACAACAGTGTTGTGGTTATTCCCCTGGCTGGGACAACAGTGCTGTGGTTATTCCCCTGGCTGGGACAACAGTGATGTGGTTATCCCCCTGGTTGGGACAACAGTGCTGTGGTTATTCCCCTGGCTGGGCTGCATGCTGGGGAGGTAATAGACTGGCTGGGCTGCATGCTGGGGAGGTAACATACTGGCTGGGCTGCATATTAGGCAGGTTATAGCAGCCCAGCCAGTCTGTTACAGCCCGGCTGGGCTGCAACCTCCTGGGCTGCATTGCCCAGTTATAACAGCCTGACTGGGCTGTATATATTGAAGAGGTTATAACAGCCTGGCTGGGCTGTATATATTGAAGAGGTTATAACAGCCTGGCTGGGCTGTATATATTGAAGAGGTTATAACAGCCTGGCTGGGCTGTATATATTGAAGAGGTTATAACAGCCTGGCTGGGCTGTATATATTGAAGAGGTTATAACATCCTGGCTGGGCTGCATATTGAAGAGGTTATAACAGCCTTGCTGGGCTGCATATTGAAGAGGTTATAACAGCCTTGCTGGGCTGCATGCTGGGGAGGCTATAACAGCCTGGCTGGGCTGTACATATTGAAGAGGTTATAACAGCCTGGCTGGGCTGTATATATTGAAGAGGTTATAACAGCCTGGCTGGGCTGCATATTGAAGAGATTATAACAGCCTGGGCTGCATATTGAAGAGGTTATAACAGCCTGGCTGGGCTGTATATATTGAAGAGGTTATAACAGCCTGGCTGGGCTGCATATTGAAGAGGTTATAACAGCCTGGCTGGGCTAACAGCCTGGCTGCATATTGAAGAGGTTATAACAGCCTGGCTGGGCTGCATATTGAAGAGGTTATAACAGCCTGGCTGGGCTGCATATTGAAGAGGTTATAACAGCCTGGCTGGGCTGGTTATAACATATATTGAAGAGGTTATAACAGCCTGGCTGGGCTGCATATTGAAGAGGTTATAACAGCCTGGCTGGGCTGCATATTGAAGAGGTTATAACAGCCTGGCTGGGCTGTATATATTGAAGAGGTTATAACAGCCTGGCTGGGCTGTATATATTGAAGAGGTTATAACAGCCTCGCTGGGCTGCATGCTGGGGAGGCTATAACAGCCTGGCTGGGCTGCATATTGAAGAGGTTATAACAGCCTGGCTGGGCTGTATATATTGAAGAGGTTATAACAGCCTGGCTGGGCTGTATATATTGAAGAGGTTATAACAGCCTGGCTGGGCTGTATATATTGAAGAGGTTATAACAGCCTTGCTGGGCTGCATGCTGGGGAGGTTATAACAGCCTTGCTGGGCTGCATATTGAAGAGGTTATAACAGCCTCGCTGGGCTGCATATTGAAGAGGTTATAACAGCCTTGCTGGGCTGCATGCTGGGGAGGCTATAACAGCCTTAAATGGGAAATCTGCAGTTGTTACTTCCATTTTTGAACAGATAAATGAATGATATGCACCCATTGATTATTGAAGAATATAACTTATAAATGCCTCATGAGCTTAGTTCAACTGTCGTACCCCATCAGAATATGATGGATGGTCAGTCCTTGCATCCATAGCTCTGTCTATGAATTTGAGAGTGGTTAAATTTCTCCAACTCCATCCTTCAGCTTTTTAGCAAAAGCGTGGCGGGGAGTACTCTTTGTTCTAGTTTCAACTGCTGATTGCAGCTTTAAGCCCTCCGGGGAGCTTTGGCTGTGTGTCTTATTCTCAATGCCTTCTATTATAGTCAGCGTAGCTCCCAGTGGACAGCCTCCTCTCTCTCTCTCTCTCTCTCTCTCTCTCTCTCTCTCTCTCTCTCTCTCTCTCTCTCTCTCTCTCTCTCTCTCTCTCTCTCTCTCTCTCTCTCTCTCTCTCTCTCTCTCTCTCTCTCTCTCTCTCTCTCTCTCTCTCTCTCTCTCTCTCTCTTGGCATCTCTATTACATCACTCTCCATGGCATAATATTACATCACTTCAATTAGCATGTCATGTTGAGGGTGGGGCAAAGAGCCTTCATACCAGGGCCCCGGTCAAAAAGTGCACTATATAGGGAAGTAGTGCACTATATAGGGAATGGGGCCCAGGTCAAAAGTAGTGCACTATATAGGGAATGGGGACCCAAAAGGTGCACAAAAGTAGTGCACTATATAGGGAATGGGGACCCGGTCAAAAGTAGTGCACTATATAGGGAATGGGGCCCGGTCAAAAGTAGTGCACTATATAGGGAATGGGGACCCGGTCAAAAGTAGTGCACTATATAGGGAATGTGGCTCTGGTCTAAAGTAGTGCACTATATAGGGAATGTGGCTCTGGTCTAAAGTAGTGCACTCTATAGGGAATAGGGCTCTGGTTTAAAGTAGTGCACTATATAGGGAATGGGGCTCTGGTCTAAAGTAGTGCACTATATACAGAATAGGGTCCCGGTCAAAAGTAGTGCACTATAGGGAATGGGGCTCTTGTCTAAAGTAGTGCACTATATAGGGAATAGGGTGCGGAACCATTGAGAACGGAACCATTGGAACGGAACCATTGAGACAGGAGTTATGAGCAGTTGGTTCAGTCAGAGGTAGTGACGTGGGTTCTGGTAAGGTGGGTGGCTGTACGGCCGTCATGTCTGTAATACTGCAGGAGTTATGGATCAGAGGGTTATTACCGCCCACTCAGGGCAAATTAAAAGACAACTTTCCTCCACTTCACAGGAATTCCTGCTCACACTCTCCCCTAAGGGTGAAAACCACCACAGACAGACAGACGCAGACAAACACACACGCACGCGCACGCGCACGCACACACGTACACACACACGCACGCAAACACACACACACACACACACACACACACACACACACACACACACACACACACACACACACACACACACACACACACACACACACACACACACACACACACACACACACACACACACACACACACACACACACACACACACACACACTACTGATTCAAAGGGTTTAGATTAAATGTGGAAGACACATTTCGGTTGAATGAATTCAGCTGTGCAACTGAGTAGATATCCACTTTACCCTCCCTTTCCTCATATCCCAAACACACATAACATGCACACACATGCATACTGACACCACACACACACATTCACACACAGTACTGATACTCCCTGTATTTAGCCATGTTATTTTCTACTCCCTGTATATAGCCATGTTATTTTTAACTTCCTGTATATAGATAGCCATGTTATTTTCTACTTCCTGTATATAGATAGCCATGTTATTTTCTACTCCCTGTATATAGATAGCCATGTTATTTTCTACTTCCTGTATATAGATAGCCATGTTATTTTATACTCCCTGTATATAGATAGCCATGTTATTTTCTACTTCCTGTATATAGATAGCCATGTTATTTTCTACTCCCTGTATATAGATAGCCATGTTATTTTCTACTTCCTGTATATAGATAGCCATGTTATTTTCTACTTCCTGTATATAGATAGCCATGTTATTTTCTACTTCCTGTATATAGATAGCCATGTTATTTTCTACTCCTGTATATAGATAGCCATGTTATTTTCTACTTCCTGTATATAGATAGCCATGTTATTTTCTACTTCCTGTATATAGATAGCCATGTTATTTTCTACTTCCTGTATATAGATAGCCATGTTATTTTCTACTTCCTGTATATAGATAGCCATGTTATTTTCTACTTCCTGTATATAGATAGCCATGTTATTTTCTACTTCCTGTATATAGATAGCCATGTTATTTTCTACTTCCTGTATATAGATAGCCATGTTATTTTCTACTTCCTGTATATAGATAGCCATGTTATTTTCTACTTCCTGTATATAGATAGCCATGTTATTTTCTACTTCCTGTATATAGATAGCCATGTTATTTTCTACTTCCTGTATATAGATAGCCATGTTATTTTCTACTTCCTGTATATAATAGCCATTTTATTTTGATCTTTATAGATCTGTTATTTTCTACTCCCTGTACAAATAGCCATGTTATTTTCTACCCCTGTATATAGATAGCCATGTTATTTTCCTAGGCCTGTCATTGAAAATAGCCATGTTATTTTTCCTAACTGTATATAGATAGCCATGTTATTTTAAAGGTCAAATATAAAATGTTATATAAAATAAAGTAGCATTTCACTGTATTAGTCTAGCCCTGTTGTCTACCAATGATATGATATGATATGGGACCATGCTATTTTCCACTTCCTGTATATAAAGCCAAGAACATCCCAGTATAGATAGCTGTTTGGTGGTTTTGTACTTCCTGTGTTAGATAGGTTATTTTCAGTGTTAGTGTGTTGGGGTGTCAGTGTATAGATAGCCATGTTGTATATAGGGTTATTTTCAGTGTTAGTGCCATGTTATTTTGTCAGTGTTAGATAGCCATGTTATTTTCTGTCAGTGTTAGTGTGTTGGGGTGTCAGTGTTAGTGTGTTGGGGTGTCAGTATATAGATAGTGTTGTATATAGATTTTCACTTCCTGTATATAGATAGCCATGTTATTTTCTACTTGTATATAGGGTTATTGTCAGTGTTAGATAGCCATGTTATTTTCTACTTCCTGTATATAGATAGCCATGTTATTTTCTACTCCCTGTATATAGATAGCCATGTTATTTTGTCACTTCCTGTATATAGATAGCCATGTTAGTTTTGTTCCTGGTGTCAGATAGTGTGTTATTTGTCAGTGTTAGATGTGTTGGGGTTAGTTTTAGTGTGTTGGGGTGTCAGTGTTAGTGTGTTGGGGTGTCACTGTTAGTGTGTTGGGGTTCCTGTATATGATAGCCATGTTATTGTTACTTGTGTTGGGGTGTCATGTTAGTGTGTTGGGGTTCCTGTGTTAGATGTGTTATTTGTCAGTGTTAGTTTTTTGGGGTGTCACTGTCACAATGTTTATTTGATCTTTAAGTGTGTTGGGGTGTCAGTGTTCGTGTGTTGGGGTGTCAGGTAACACACTGTTTGGGGTGTCAGTTAAAAATAAGTTTGTTCCTAACTGACATGTCAGTTAAATGTGTTGGGGTATAAAATAAAGTAAGTATTTCACTGTTAGTCTAGTTGTCTAATGATATGATGTGAGTGTGTTGCCTAAGAACATCCCAGTGTGTGTTTGTGTGTGTGTGTGTTGTGGTGTCAGTGTTAGTGTGTTCAGTGTGTATGTGTGAGTGTGTTGGTAAAGTCCAGTGTGTGTGTGTGTGTGTTGGGTGTGAGTGTGTGTGTGTGTGTGTTGGGGTGTCAGTATCAGTATGTGTGTGTGTGTTGGTAAAGTCCAGTGTGTGTGTTGGGGTGTCAGTGTCAGTATGTGTGTGTGTGTGTGTTGGTAAAGTCCAGTGTGTGTGTGTGTGTGTTGGGGTGTCAGTATCAGTATGTGTGTGTGTGTTGGTAAAGTCCAGTGTGTGTGTGTGTGTGTTCGGGTGTCAGTGTCAGTATGTGTGAGTGTGTTGGTAAAGTCCAGTGTGTGTGTGTTGGGGTGTCAGTGTAAGTATGTGTGTGTCTGCGGTAGCAGAGAGAACAGTCTGTGGCTCGGGGGTAGAAGCTGTTCAGGATCCTGTTGGTTCCAGTCTTGGTGTGTTGGTACCGCTTGCCGTGTGGTAGCAGAGAGAACAGTCTGTGGCTTGGGTGGCTGGAGTCTTTGACAATTTTCTGGGGCCTACCCCATGTAGCACCTTGCGGTCGAATGCCAAGCAGTTGCCATACCAAGTGGTGATGCAGCCAGTCAAGATGCTCTCGATGGTGCAACTGTAGAACTATTTGAGGATCTGAGGGCCAATGCCAAATCTTTTCAGCCTCCTGAGGGGGAAGAGGCGTTGTCGTGCCCTCTTCACGACTGTGTGAGTGTGTTTGGACCATGATATGTCCTTAGTGATGTGGACACCGAGGACCTTGAAGCTCTCGACTCGCTCCACTACAGCCCTGTTGATGTTAATGGGGGCGTGCTCGTAACTCCGTTTCCTGTAGTCCACAATGAGCTCCTTTGACTTTCTGACATTGAGAGAGAGGTTGTTGTCCTGGTAACACACTACTGTAAGGTTTCTGACCTTTTAATCTCATCTAGCCAAGACTTGTTTTTCCTGTTGACTTTGAATTTGCTCTGTGTAGGGAGTGGATGAATTGTGTGGATACAGAAGGATCAAATGCAATTAGGTTACTACGTAGGTGTTGCGTAGTACGGCAGAGCTTGGTTAGTCTGGACGTAGATCCATAGATCTCACACCTGCATATCAATGCTGCACTAAATTGTTTAATTTCTCAACGTTGCTCTTTTTAAAGGGGATAGAGCGCCATCTTCCAATGTCTTTTTGGTTTATATTTTTTGTTTGTACAACTGTCTTGAGTTACTTTATTCATAAATCTAATTGAATTTGATCAGGGCCTCAAATAGGTCGGTGCTGTGCCTGTCACCTCATATACTGCACCACTGTTCCATGGAACAAGGAAGTAACTAACTAACTAACTAACTAACTAACTAACTAACTAACTAACTAACTAACTAACTAACTAACTAACTAACTAACTAACTAACTAACTAACTAACTAACTAACTAACTAACTAACTAACTAACTACTAACTTAATCTAACAGCATTAGACATTAATGACAGCATTAGAGTAGTACTACTCTGCATCCCCTTTGAAATGTATATTTGCTGAAATAAGACTATGATCTCACCTGGGGTTCCCCTTTATATGGTGTTATTGTACTTCAAATACCCAACCTTTCACTGGACTCTGTAGTATTAATACCCAACCTTTCACTAGACTCTGTAGTATTAATACCCAACCTTTCACTAGACTCTGTAGTATTAATACCCAACCTTTCACTAGACTCTGTAGTATTAATACCCAACCTTTCACTGGACTCTGTAGTATTAATACCTAACCTTTCACTAGACTCTGTAGTATTAATACCCAACCTTTCACTGGACTCTGTAGTATTAATACCCAACCTTTCACTAGACTGTAGTATTAATACCCAACCTTTCACTAGACTGTAGTATTAATACCCAACCTTTCACTGGACTCTGTAGTATTAATACCCAACCTTTCACTAGACTGTAGTATTAATACCCAACCTTTCACTGGACTCTGTAGTATTAATACCCAACCTTTCACTAGACTCTGTAGTATTAATACCCAACCTTTCACTAGACCTTTCACTGTAGTATTAATACCCAACCTTTCACTAGACTCTGTAGTATTAATACCCAACCTTTCACTAGACTCTGTAGTATTAATACCCAACCTTTCACTGGACTCTGTAGTATTAATACCCAACCTTTCACTAGACTGTAGTATTAATACCCAACCTTTCACTAGACTGTAGTATTAATACCCAACCTTTCACTGGACTCTGTAGGATTAATACCCAACCTTTCACTAGACTGTAGTATTAATACCCAACCTTTCACTGGACTCTGTAGTATTAATACCCAACCTTTCACTGGACTCTGTAGTATTAATACCCAACCTTTCACTGGACTCTGTAGTATTAATACCCAACCTTTCACTAGACTGTAGTATTAATACCCAACCTTTCACTGGACTCTGTAGTATTAATACCCAACCTTTCACTAGACTGTAGTATTAATACCCAACCTTTCACTGGACTCTGTAGTATTAATACCCAACCTTTCACTAGACTGTAGTATTAATACCCAACCTTTCACTGGACTCTGTAGTATTAATACCCAACCTTTCACTAGACTCTGTAGTATTAATACCCAACCTTTCACTAGACTGTAGTATTAATACCCAACCTTTCACTAGACTGTAGTATTAATACCCAACCTTTCACTAGACTGTAGTATTAATACCCAACCTTTCACTGGACTCTGTAGTATTAATACCCAACCTTTCACTAGACTCTGTAGTATTAATACCCAACCTTTCACTAGACTCTGTAGTATTAATACCCAACCTTTCACTAGACTCTGTAGTATTAATACCCAACCTTTCACTAGACTCTGTAGTATTAATACCCAACCTTTCACTAGACTGTAGTATTAATACCCAACCTTTCACTAGACTCTGTAGTATTAATACCCAACCTTTCACTAGACTCTGTAGTATTAATACCCAACCTTTCACTAGACTCTGTAGTATTAATACCCAACCTTTCACTAGACTCTGTAGTATTAATACCCAACCTTTCACTAGACTCTGTAGTATTAATACCCAACCTTTCACTAGACTGTAGTATTAATACCCAACCTTTCACTAGACTCTGTAGTATTAATACCCAACCTTTCACTAGACTCTGTAGTATTAATACCCAACCTTTCACTAGACTCTGTAGTATTAATACCCAACCTTTCACTAGACTCTGTAGTATTAATACCCAACCTTTCACTAGACTCTGTAGTATTAATACCCAACCTTTCACTAGACTCAACTCTGTAGTATTAATACCCAACCTTTCACTAGACTCTGTAGTATTAATACCCAACCTTTCACTAGACTGTAGTATTAATACCCAACCTTTCACTAGACTGTAGTATTAATACCCAACCTTTCACTAGACTGTAGTATTAATACCCAACCTTTCACTAGACTGTAGTATTAATACCCAACCTTTCACTAGACTCTGTAGTATTAATACCCAACCTTTCACTGGACTCTGTAGTATTAATACCCAACCTTTCACTGGACTCTGTAGTATTAATACCCAACCTTTCACTAGACTCTGTAGTATTAATACCCAACCTTTCACTAGACTCTGTAGTATTAATACCCAACCTTTCACTGGACTCTGTAGTATTAATAACCAACCTTTCACTAGACTCTGTAGTATTAATACCCAACCTGTAGTATTAATTTCACTGGACTCTGTAGTATTAATACCCAACCTTTCACTAGACTCTGTAGTATTAATACCCAACCTTTCACTAGACTAGACTCTGTAGTATTAATACCCAACCTTTCACTGGACTCTGTAGTATTAATACCCAACCTTTCACTGGACTCTGTAGTATTAATACCCAACCTTTCACTAGACTGTAGTATTAATACCCAACCTTTCACTAGACTGTAGTATTAATACCCAACCTTTCACTAGACTGTAGTATTAATACCCAACCTTTCACTAGACTGTAGTATTAATACCCAACCTTTCACTAGACTGTAGTATTAATACCCAACCTTTCACTAGACTGTAGTATTAATACCCAACCTTTCACTGGACTCTGTAGTATTAATACCCAACCTTTCACTAGACTGTAGTATTAATACCCAACCTTTCACTAGACTGTAGTATTAATACCCAACCTTTCACTAGACTGTAGTATTAATACCCAACCTTTCACTAGACTGTAGTATTAATACCCAACCTTTCACTAGACTGTAGTATTAATACCCAACCTTTCATTAAACTCTGTAGTATTAATACCCAACCTTTCACTAGACTGTAGTATTAATACCCAACCTTTCACTAGTATTAATACCCACTTTCTGACTGTAGTATTAATACCCAACCTTTCACTAGACTGTAGTATTAATACCCAACCTTTCACTAGACTCTGTAGTATTAATACCCAACCTTTCACTAGACTGTAGTATTAATACCCAACCTTTCACTAGACTCTGTAGTATTAATACCCAACCTTTCACTAGATTAATAATACCCAACCTTTCACTGGACTCTGTAGTATTAATACCCAACCTTTCACTAGACTGTAGTATTAATACCCAACCTTCCTGGACTGTAGTATTAATACCCAACCTTTCACTAGACTGTAGTATTAATACCCAACCTTTCACTAGACTGTAGTATTAATACCCAACCTTTCACTAGACTCTGTAGTATTAATACCCAACCTTTCACTAGACTGTAGTATTAATACCCAACCTTTCACTAAGACTGTAGTATTAATACCCAACCTTTCACTAGACTGTAGTATTTAATACTAGACTCTAGTATTAATACCCAACCTTTCATTAGACTGTAGTATTAATACCCAACCTTTCACTAGACTCTGTAGTATTAATACCCAACCTTTCACTGGACTCTGTAGGATTAATACCCAACCTTTCTCTAGACTCTGTAGTATTAATACCCAACCTTTCACTAGACTGTAGTATTAATACCCAACCTTTCACTAGACTCTGTAGGA
>NW_025747636.1:0-2500 GCF_021184085.1 Oncorhynchus gorbuscha
TGTGAACTGTTTAGCTCAGGTGACTGTTGGTAGTGGAGACTGTAGTTAGAGTTTTGAAGGTGATGTGAACTGTTTAGCTCAGGTGACTGTTGGTAGTGCAGACTGTAGTTAGAGTTTTGAAGGTGATGTGAACTGTTTAGCTCAGGTGACTGTTGGTAGTGCAGACTGTAGTTAGAGTTTTGAAGGTGATGTGAACTGTTTAGCTCAGGTGACTGTTGGTAGTGGAGACTGTAGTTAGAGTTTTGAAGGTGATGTGAACTGTTTAGCTCAGGTGACTGTTGGTAGTGGAGACTGTAGTTAGAGTTTTGAAGGTGATGTGAACTGTTTTAGGTGACTCTGTAGTTAGAGTTTTGAAGGTGACTGTTGGTAGTGGAGACTGTAGTTAGAGTTTTGAAGGTGATGTGAACTGTTTAGCTCAGGTGACTGTTGGTAGTGGAGACTGTAGTTAGAGTTTTGAAGGTGATGTGAACTGTTTAGCTCAGGTGACTGTTGGTAGTGGAGACTGTAGTTAGAGTTTTGAAGGTGATGTGAACTGTTTAGCTCAGGTGACTGTTGGTAGTGGAGACTGTAGTTAGAGTTTTGAAGGTGATGTGAACTGTTTAGCTCAGGTGACTGTTGGTAGTGGAGACTGTAGTTAGAGTTTTGAAGGTGATGTGAACTGTTTAGCTCAGGTGACTGTTGGTAGTGGAGACTGTAGTTAGAGTTTTGAAGGTGTGAACTGTTTAGCTAGAGTTTTGAAGGTGATGTGAACTGTTTAGCTCAGGTGACTGTTGGTAGTGGAGACTGTAGTTAGAGTTTTGAAGGTGATGTGAACTGTTTAGCTCAGGTGACTGTTGGTAGTGGAGACTGTAGTTAGAGTTTTGAAGGTGATGTGAACTGTTTAGCTCAGGTGACTGTTGGTAGTGACTGTTGGTTTTGAAGGTGATGTGAGTTTAGCTCAGGTGAGTTACTGAGTTTTTGAAGGTGATGTGAACTGTTTAGCTCAGGTGACTGTTGGTAGTGGAGACTGTAGTTAGAGTTTTGAAGGTGATGTGAACTGTTTAGCTCAGGTGACTGTTGGTAGTGGAGACTGTAGTTAGAGTTTTGAAGGTGATGTGAACTGTTTAGCTCAGGTGACTGTTGGTAGTGGAGACTGTAGTTAGAGTTTTGAAGGTGATGTGAACTGTTTAGCTCAGGTGACTGTTGGTAGTGGAGACTGTAGTTAGAGTTTTGAAGGTGATGTGAACTGTTTAGCTCAGGTGACTGTTGGTAGTGGAGACTGTAGTTAGAGTTTTGAAGGTGATGTGAACTGTTTAGCTCAGGTGACTGTGGAGACTGGTTAGTTTTGAAGGTGAGACTGTAGTTAGAGTTTTGAAGGTGATGTGAACTGTTTAGCTCAGGTGACTGTTGGTAGTGGAGACTGTAGTTAGAGTTTTGAAGGTGATGTGAACTGTTTAGCTCAGGTGACTGTTGGTAGTGGAGACTGTAGTTAGAGTTTTGAAGGTGATGTGAACTGTTTAGCTCAGGTGACTGTTGGTAGTGGAGACTGTAGTTAGAGTTTTGAAGGTGATGTGAACTGTTTAGCTCAGGTGACTGTTGGTAGTGGAGACTGTAGTTAGAGTTTTGAAGGTGATGTGAACTGTTTAGCTGTAGTTAGAGTTTTCAGGTGACTGTTGGTAGTGGAGACTGTAGTTAGAGTTTTGAAGGTGATGTGAACTGTTTAGCTCAGGTGACTGTTGGTAGTGGAGACTGTAGTTAGAGTTTTGAAGGTGATGTGAACTGTTTAGCTCAGGTGACTGTTGGTAGTGGAGACTGTAGTTAGAGTTTTGAAGGTGATGTGAACTGTTTAGCTCAGGTGACTGTTGGTAGTGGAGACTGTAGTTAGAGTTTTGAAGGTGATGTGAACTGTTTAGCTCAGGTGACTGTTGGTAGTGGAGACTGTAGTTAGAGTTTTGAAGGTGATGTGAACTGTTTAGCTCAGGTGACTGTTGGTGTGGAGACTGGTAGTTTTGTGAGACTGTGACTGTTGGTTGGAGAGAGTTTTGAAGGTGATGTGAACTGTTTAGCTCAGGTGACTGTTGGTAGTGGAGACTGTAGTTAGAGTTTTGAAGGTGATGTGAACTGTTTAGCTCAGGTGACTGTTGGTAGTGGAGACTGTAGTTAGAGTTTTGAAGGTGATGTGAACTGTTTAGCTCAGGTGACTGTTGGTAGTGGAGACTGTAGTTAGAGTTTTGAAGGTGATGTGAACTGTTTAGCTCAGGTGAGGTGACTGTTGGTAGTGTGAGACTGTAGTTGGAGAGAGTTTTGAAGGTGATGTGAACTGTTTAGCTCAGGTGACTGTTGGTAGTGGAGACTGTAGTTAGAGTTTTGAAGGTGATGTGAACTGTTTAGCTCAGGTGACTGTTGGTAGTGGAGACTGTAGTTAGAGTTTTGAAGGTGATGTGAACTGTTTAGCTCAGGTGACTGTTGGTAGTGGAGACTGTAGTTAGAGTTTTGAAGGTGATGTGAACTGTTTAGCTCA
>NW_025747636.1:7500-50049 GCF_021184085.1 Oncorhynchus gorbuscha
GAGCTTGAATACACCCTATATCTTTTTTTAAGATACCTAATACAAAATCTGCCTTTGTTGCCTAAATATGCTTTAGAATAAAATGCAGGTGTAAAAGTGTGAAAGGTTTTGGTTTCCATGACAATCACAGGTGTTATCAGAGGGCTGTAGGACGACAGCACCTGGTGTGGCTGGAATATGGCTCTTAAATCCTCTAGGATCCATCTGGTGAGGCTGGAATACGGCTCTTAAATCCTCTAGGATCCATCTGGTGTGGCTGGAATACGGCTCTTAAATCCTCTAGGATCCATCTGGTGAGGCTGGAATACGGCTCATAAATCCTCTAGGATCCATCTGGTGTGGCTGGAATACGGCTCATAAATCCTCTAGGATCCATCTGGTGTGGCTGGAATACGGCTCTTAAATCCTCTAGGATCCATCTGGTGTGGCTGGAATACGGCTCATAAATCCTCTAGGATCCATCTGGTGTGGCTGGAATATGTCTCTTAAATCCTCTAGGATCCATCTGGGATTAAATCCTCTAGGATCCATCTGGTGAGGCTGGAATACGGCTCTTAAATCCTCTAGGATCCATCTGGTGTGGCTGGAATATGGCTCATAAATCCTCTAGAATCCATCTGGTGAGGCTGGAATACGGGTCTTTATCTGGTTCTATCATCTGTAGAAGGTGGAGCACTGGCGCGCACACACACACACACACACACGCACACACAGACACACAGACACACGCACGCACACACACACACACAGTCTACCATCTCCAGTCTAGTCTACCATCTCCAGTCTAGTCTACCATCTCCAGTCTAGTCTACCATCTCCAGTCTAGTATACCATCTCCAGTCTAGTCTGCCATCTCCAGTCTAGTCTACCATCTCCAGTCTAGTCTACCATCTCCAGTCTAGTCTGCCATCTCCAGTCTAGTCTGCCATCTCCAGTCTAGTCTACCATCTCCAGTCTAGTCTGCCATCTCCAGTCTAGTCTGCCTTCTCCAGTCTAGTCTACCATCTCCAGTGTAGTCTGCCATCTCCAGTCTAGTCTACCATCTCCAGTCTAGTCTGCCTTCTCCAGTCTAGTCTGCCTTCTCCAGTCTAGTCTACCATCTCCAGTCTAGTCTGCCATCTCCAGTGTAGTCAACCATCTCCAGTGTAGTCTGCCTTCTCCAGTGTAGTCTGCCTTCTCCAGTGTAGTCTGCCTTCTCCAGTGTAGTCTGCCTTCTCCAGTCTAGTCAACCATCCCCAGTCCTATATTGTTCTGCTCAGCCTGGTCCCAAATCTGTTTGTAAACTCCTCTGGTAAACAGGCTACACTCTGCTCTCTCTGGCCCAGATCTGTGGTCTAATAGTGGAGTAAGGAATGTGTGTGTGTGTGTGTGTGTGTGTGTGTGTGTGTGTGTGTGTGTGTGTGTGTGTGTGTGTGTGTGTGTGTGTGTGTGTGTGTGTGTGTGTGTGTGCGTGCGTGCGTGCGTGCGTGCGTGCGTGCGTGCGCGCGTGTGTGTGTGTGTGTGAGCGTATCTAATGGTAGAGACAGACCTGGGGTTAGTGGGTTCCCTGAATAAATTAGGAGAGGTGTCTGAGGAGGAAGACAGAGACTGAGAGTCTGACAAAAGGAGAGGAAGGAGCCCCTAAAGACACACACACACACACACACACACACACACACACACACACACACACACACACACACACACACACACACACACACACACACACACACACACACACACACACACACACACACACACACACACACACACAGAGGCCCTAAAGTCATTATAGTGTACATCCTGTCTGGGGGGCTGCAGTCTCATGTCGTTCAAATTGTTATAAACTAAATCTGGCCCAGCTGTACGTGGCTTTGAAACGCAGCTAAATTGAAAACATGTTGGAGGGAGACTGTCTGGTCAGAGCGGGGGAGATGGAGGGGAGATGGAGGGGAGTTGGAGGGGAGATGGAGGGGAGATGGGGGGTGAGATGGAGGGGAGATGGAGGGGAGATGGAGGAGAGATGGAGGGGAGATGGAGGGGAGTTGGAGGGGAGTTGGAGGGGAGTTGAAGGGGAGATGGAGGTGAGATGGAGGGGAGATGGAGGAGAGATGGAGGGGAGTTGGAGGGGAGATGGAGGGGAGTTGAAGGGGAGATGGAGGAGAGATGGAGGGGAGTTGGAGGGGAGTTGGAGGGGAGATGGAGGGGAGATGGAGGGGAGATGGAGGGGAGATGGAGGGAGATGGAGGGAGATGGAGGGAGAGGTCCTGCTTGATGCCTGGCACTGTCTGCACATGCCACTACAAATAAACTTGCTCAAGTCATTTGAAGTGTAATGTGTAAACTCTCTCTCAATTCAGTTTCAATTCAAGGGCTTTATTGGCCTGGAAACAACAAAACCAAAGCAAGTCAAATGGATAAACAAAAGTGAAATAAACAATAAAAGTGTACACTAAATATTACACTCGCATTTCAAATGTCATATTATATATATATATATATATATATATATATATATATATATATATATATATATATATATATATATATATATATATACAATGATGTGTATACAAATAGTTAAAGTACAAAAGGGAAAATAAATAAACATAAATATGGGTTGTATTTACAATGGTGTTTGTTCTTCACTGGTTGCCCTTTTCTCGTGGCAACAGGTCACAAATCTTGCTGCTGTGATGCACACTGTGGTATTTCACCCAGTAGATATGGGAGTTTATCAACGTTATATTTATTTTCAAATTCTTTGTGGATCTGTGTAATCTGAGGGAAATATGTGTCTCTAATATGGTCATACATTTGGCAGGAGGTTAGGAAGTGCAGCTCAGTTTCCACCTCATGTGGGCAGTGTGCACATAGCCTGTACCCTCACAGTACCCCCCCCACTCTGTACCCTCACAGTACCCCCCACTCTGTACCCTCACAGTACCCCCACTCTGTACCCTCACAGTATCCCCCCACCCTGTACCCTCACAGTACCCCCCACCCTGTACCCTCACAGTACACCCCCAACCTGTACCCTCACAGTACCCCCCACCCTGTACCCTCACAGTACCCCCCCACCCTGTACCCTCACAGTACCCCCACCCTGTACCCTCACAGTACCCCCCACCCTGTACCCTCACAGTACCCCCCACTCTGTACCCTCACAGTTCCCCCCACCCTGTACCCTCACAGTACCCCCCACCCTGTACCCTCACAGTACCCCCCACCCTGTACCCTCATAGTACCCCCACTCTGTACCCTCACAGTACCCCCACCCTGTACCCTCACAGTACCCCCCACCCTGTACCCTCACAGTACCCCCCACCGTGTACCCTCACAGTACCCCCACTCTGTACCCTCACAGTACCCCCACTCTGTACCCTCACAGTACTCCCCCACAGTAAGATGGTACATGGTAGAGCCACGGTAAGAGGGTACATGGTAGAGACACAGTAAGAGGGTACATGGTAGAGCCACAGTAAGAGGGTACATGGTAGAGACACAGTAAGTACATGGTAGAGCCACTGTAAGAGGGTACATGGTAGAGCCACCGTAAGAGGGTACATGGTAGAGCCACAGTTGAAGCTCGCATCCGCTACAAGACCATGGTGCTTGCCTACGGAGCTGTGAGGGGAACGGCACCTCAGTACCTCCAGGCTCTGATCAGGCCCTACACCCAAACAAGGGCACTGCGTTCATCCACCTCTGGTCTGCTCGCCTCCCTACCACTGTGGAAGTACAGCTCCCGCTCAGCCCAGTCAAAACTGTTCGCTGCTCTGGCCCCCCAATGGTGGAACAAACTCCCTCACGACGCCAGGACAGCGGAGTCAATCACCACCTTCCGGAGACACCTGAAACCCCACCTCTTTAAGGAATACCTAGGATAGGATAAGTATCCCCCCCCCTTTAAGATTTAGATGCACTATTGTAAAGTGACTGTTCCACTGGATGTCATAAGGTGAATGCACCAATTTGTAAGTCGCTCTGGATAAGAGCGTCTGCTAAATGACTTAAATGTAAATGTACATGGTAGAGCCACAGTAAGTACATGGTAGAACCACAGTAAGAGTGTACATGGTAGAGCCACTGTAAGAGGGTACATGGTAGAGCCACCATAAGAGGGTACATGGTAGAGCCACAGTAAGAGGGTACATGGTAGAGACACAGTAAGGGGGGTACATGGTAGAGCCACAGTAAGAGGGTACATGGTAGAGACACAGTAAGAGGGTACATGATAGAGACACAGTAAGAGGGTACATGGTAGAGCCACGGTAAGAGGGTACATGGTAGAGCCACCGTAAGAGGGTACATGGTAGAGCCACAGTAAGAGGGTACATGGTAGAGCCACAGTAAGTACATGGTAGAGCCACAGTAAGAGTGTACATGGTAGAGCCACCGTAAGAGGGTACATGGTAGAGCCACCGTAAGAGGGTACATGGTAGAGCCACAGTAAGAGGGTACATGGTAGAGCCACAGTAAGAGGGTACATGGTAGAGACACAGTAAGGGGGGTACATGATAGAGACACAGTAAGAGGGTACATGGTAGAGCCACGGTAAGAGGGTACATGGTAGAGCCACAGTAAGAGGGTACATGGTAGAGCCACAGTAAGAGGGTACATGGTAGAGACACAGTAAGAGGGTACATGGTAGAGCATCTGTATCTGCAGCGTTACCGCGAGGGACGGATTCAGACACGGACAAAGTGACACGCTGTAGACTACTGATGCTTTGTCTCATCACACGTATTTCATCTCTCTCCCTCTCCATCTCTGTCACCAGCGTCATCAGGCTCAGTGGCCTTAGCTCAGTGTTTATTTGTATGAGGTTGAAGAGAGCCAAAGAGGACCAGAGGTCAGCCAGCATGGCCAAAGGCCCTCAACCCTACACACTATCATCACAAAGAACATTAGCCTGAGGGATGGAGTGATGGAAGGATGGAGACAGAGAAAGATGGATGGAGCCGAGGATGATATGAGAAGAAAGGGGACAGTAGCTGAAAAGTGCCGTTGGCCAATCAGGGCTTGGGTCAGAAGTCCTGCTGGGAGCTGATAGGTTGGCTCGGAGCTTCAAAGACCAGGAAGTGACCTGGGGTTTGTTCAGAGTGTCTACGTGTCGCCGCTGTCTCAATACATCACATTTTACATTTACATTGGAGTCATTTAGCAAACGCTCTTTTTCAGAGCGACTCACAGTTAGTGCATTGATCTTAAAATAGCTGGGTTGGACCACCACACATCACAGTCACAGCACATCTTTCCTCAGTAGAGTAACTATCAGCAAGTCAGAGCCAGCAGGGGGTAAGTGTTAGTTCACGAAAAGCATATTATTATGGGGGGGAGAGGGGTCCGAGGCAGGGATGTTGTATTTATTTATGGGGGCGGGGGTGGGGGTCAGTACCCCCCCACTCTGTACCCTCACAGTACCTCCCCACTCTGTACCCTCACAGTACCCCCCCACTATGTACCCTCACAGTACCCCCACTCTGTACCCTCACAGTACACCCCCCCACCCTGTACCCTCACAGTACCTCCCCACTCTGTACCCTCACAGTACACCCCCCACTATGTACCCTCACAGTACGTCCCCATTCTGTACCCTCACAGTACCCCCCCCCCCACTATGTACCCTCACAGTACCCCCCCCCACTATGTACCCTCACAGTACCCCCCATTCTGTACCCTCACAGTACCCCCCCCCCCTCCTACAGCATCCCCTCGGATGAAGAGGGGATGCTGTGGGAGGAGTGTTTGTATCTGGCTTGACAGCAGACAGAAGTGTCTGAACTAGTTCTATGGCCTTATTGCCAAATCTCACACAACACTGTCCTCAGGCCCCCTGGGTAACATTATGGTAGTGTAGAACACAACACTGTCCTCAGGCCCCCTGGGTAACATTATGGTAGTGTAGAACACAACACTGTCCTCAGGCCCCCTGGGTAACATTATGGTAGTGTAGAACACAACACTGTCCTCAGGCCCCCTGGGTAACATTATGGTAGTGTAGAACACAACACTGTCCTCAGGCCCCCTGGGTAACATTATGGTAGTGTAGAACACAACACTGTCCTCAGGCCCCTGGGTAACATTATGGTAGTGTAGAACACAACACTGTCCTCAGGCCCCCTGGGTAACATTATGGTAGTGTAGAACACAACACTGTCCTCAGGCCCCCTGGGTAACATTATGGTAGTGTAGAACACAACACTGTCCTCAGGCCCCCTGGGTAACATTATGGTAGTGAAGAACACAACACTGTCCTCCCTGGGTAACATTATGGTAGTGTAGAACACAACACTGTCCTCCCTGGGTAACATTATGGTAGTGAAGAACACAACACTGTCCTCCCTGGGTAACATTATGGTAGTGTAGAACACAACACTGTCCTCAGGCCCCCTGGGTAACATTATGGTAGTGTAGAACACAACACTGTCCTCAGGCCCCCTGGGTAACATTATGGTAGTGAAGAACACAACACTGTCCTCAGGCCCCCTGGGTAACATTATGGTAGTGTAGAACACAACACTGTCCTCCCTGGGTAACATTATGGTAGTGTAGAACACAACACTGTCCTCAGGCCCCCTGGGTAACATTATGGTAGTGTAGAACACAACACTGTCCTCCCTGAGTAACATTATGGTAGTGAAGAACACAACACTGTCCTCAGGCCCCCTGGGTAACATTATGGTAGTGTAGAACACAACACTGTCCTCAGGCCCCCTGGGTAACATTATGGTAGTGAAGAACACAACACTGTCCTCCCTGGGTAACATTATGGTAGTGAGGAACACAACACTGTCCTCAGGCTCCCTGGGTAACATTATGGTAGTGAAGAACACAACACTGTCCTCAGGCTCCCTGGGTAACATTATGGTAGTGAGGAACACAACACTGTCCTCAGGCTCCCTGGGTAACATTATGGTAGTGAGGAACACAACACTGTCCTCCCTGAGTAACATTATGGTAGTGAGGAACACAACACTGTCCTCCCTGGGTAACATTATGGTAGTGAAGAACACAACACTGTCCTCCCTGGGTAACATTATGGTAGTGTAGAACACAACACTGTCCTCAGGCCCCCTGGGTAACATTATGGTAGTGTAGAACACAACACTGTCCTCCCTGAGTAACATTATGGTAGTGTAGAACACAACACTGTCCTCCCTGGGTAACATTATGGTAGTGAAGAACACAACACTGTCCTCCCTGGGTAACATTATGGTAGTGTAGAACACAACACTGTCCTCCCTGGGTAACATTATGGTAGTGAAGAACACAACACTGTCCTCCCTGAGTAACATTATGGTAGTGTAGAACACAACACTGTCCTCCCTGAGTAACATTATGGTAGTGTAGAACACAACACTGTCCTCCCTGGGTAACATTATGGTAGTGTAGAACACAACACTGTCCTCAGGCCCCCTGGGTAACATTATAGTAGTGAAGAACACAACACTGTCCTCCCTGAGTAACATTATGGTAGTGAAGAACACAACACTGTCCTCAGGCCCCCTGGGTAACATTATGGTAGTGAAGAACACAACACTGTCCTCCCTGGGTAACATTATGGTAGTGAGGAACACAACACTGTCCTCCCTGGGTAACATTATGGTAGTGTAGAACACAACACTGTCCTCAGGCCCCCTGGGTAACATTATGGTAGTGAAGAACACAACACTGTCCTCCCTAGGTAACATTATGGTAGTGTAGAACACAACACTGTCCTCCCTGGGTAACATTATGGTAGTGAAGAACACAACACTGTCCTCCCTAGGTAACATTATGGTAGTGTAGAACACAACACTGTCCTCCCTGGGTAACATTATGGTAGTGAAGAACACAACACTGTCCTCCCTGGGTAACATTATGGTAGTGTAGAACACAACACTGTCCTCAGGCCCCCTGGGTAACATTATGGTAGTGTAGAACACAACACTGTCCTCCCTGAGTAACATTATGGTAGTGTAGAACACAACACTGTCCTCCCTGGGTAACATTATGGTAGTGTAGAACACAACACTGTCCTCCCTGGGTAACATTATGGTAGTGTAGAACACAACACTGTCCTCAGGCCCCCTGGGTAACATTATGGTAGTGAAGAACACAACACTGTCCTCCCTGGGTAACATGATGGTAGTGAAGAACATAGTCAACACAACCTGTTTGGTTGCAACAATATCCACCGGACGTACAGTTTGTATGTTAGAGTAATTCGCTGGCTGTAGATAAGCTCAGCGGAAACAGGCTGTACACGGACATTGAAGGAACATGGTCTCTCTCACACAGCAAGGCCTAGCCATCTCATCACAGAAGCTATGCAGCGTGCATGTTGACAAGCATCAGAGAATTAAACCCGTTCTGAAAGGACCACAGTAGCACAGAGTAGTGTGAGTGTGATTAAATATTCATCTACCTAAGTGGATTTTCCTCCCTCAGCTGCAAAGCAGGAATAAAGTACAGATCCCTCTCCTAGAGGGAGGGAGGCAGAGAGAGAGAGAGAGAGAGAGAGAGAGAGAGAGAGAGAGAGAGAGAGAGAGAGAGAGAGAGAGAGAGAGAGAGAGAGAGAGAGAGAGAGAGAGAGAGAGAGAGAGAGAGAGAGAGAGAGAGAGAGGAAGAGATGAAGAGAGGTAGAGACAGGGAGAGAGAGAGAGAGAGAGAGAGAGGAGATGGAGAGAGACAGAGAGAGAGAGAGAGAGAGAGAAAAGAGAGAGAGAGAGAGAGAGAGAGAGAGAGAGAGAGAGAGAGAGAGAGAGAGAGGGGGGAGGGAAAGAGACAGAAAGAGACAGAGACAGAGGGAGAGAAAGAGAAAGAGAGTCAGAGAGAGAGAGAGAGAGAGAGAGAGAGAGAGAGAGAGAGAGAGAGAGAGAGAGAGAGAGAGAGAGGGGGGAGGGAAAGAGACAGAAAGAGACATAGACAGAGGGAGAGAAAGAGAAAGAGAGTCAGAGAGAGAGAGAGAGAGAGAGAGATAAAAAGGGAGATGATGAGTCTCCAGTTCTGACACACACCAGTAGTTCTACATTAACCATTCTCCTGGCTAGTAGTTCTACATTAACCATTATCCTGGTTAGTAGTTCTACATTAACCATTCTCCTGGTTAGTAGTTCTACATTAACCATTCTCCTGGTTAGTAGTTCTACATTAACCATTCTCCTGGTTAGTAGTTCTACATTAACCATTCTCCTGGCTAGTAGTTCTACATTAACCATTCTCCTGGTTAGTAGTTCTACATTAACCATTCTCCTGGCTAGTAGTTCTACATTAACCATTCTAGTAGTTCTATATTAACCATTCTAGTAGTTCTACATAAACCATTCTCCTGACTAGTAGTTCTACATTAACCATTCTCCTGACTAGTAGTTCTACATTAACCATTCTCCTGGCTAGTAGTTCTACATTAACCATTCTCCTGGCTAGTAGTTCTACATTTACCATTCTCCTGGCTAGTAGTTCTACATTAACCATTCTCCTGGCTAGTAGTTCTACATTAACCATTCTCCAGGCTAGTAGTTCTACATTAACCATTCTCCTGACTAGTAGTTCTACATTAACCATTCTCCTGGTTAGTAGTTCTACATTAACCATTCTAGTAGTTCTACATTAACCATTCTCCTGGCTAGTAGTTCTACATTAACCATTCTCCTGACTAGTAGTTCTACATTAACCATTCTCCTGCTTAGTAGTTCTACATTAACCATTATCCTGGTGATCCAACTGGTCCTTATGGATGATACTGACAGGCCCGTCTTACCATGAACCATTTTCATTGGTAACTGATGAAGAACAATAGTATGGATGTGTGTCATGTTTTAAATACAACCTGTCTGAATCACCATGGGTATTAATATCCCATGGTCCAATAAAACATGATCTGTCTGTCTCCAACACACAGCATCCATCAAAACAAGGCATTCAATGTCACTGCACCGGTGGCGATCCATATTAACGTCACACAGCCAGCAGTTACCGTCTCAACCACACACAGTAACACACAGGAGGACCAGGTCACCACACACAGTAACACACAGGAGGACCAGGTCACCACACAGCCAGCAGTTACCGTCTCAACCACACACAGTAACACACAGGAGGACCAGGTCACCACACACAGTAACACACAGGAGGACCAGGTCACCACACAGCCAGCAGTTACCGTCTCAACCACACACAGTAACACACAGGAGGACCAGGTCACCACACACAGTAACACACAGGAGGACCAGGTCACCACACAGCCAGCAGTTACCGTCTCAACCACACACAGTAACACACAGGAGGACCAGGTCACCACACACAGTAACACACAGGAGGACCAGGTCACCACACAGCCAGCAGTTACCATCTCAACCACACACAGTAACACACAGGAGGACCAGGTCACCACACAGCCAGCAGTTACCATCTCAACCACACACAGTAACACACAGGAGGACCAGGTCACCACACAGCCAGCAGGAGGACCAGGTCGCCACACAGCCAGCAGTTACCATCTCAACCACACACAGTAACACACAGGAGGACCAGGTCACCACACAGCCAGCAGGAGGACCAGGTCGCCACACAGCCAGCAGTTACCATCTCAACCACACACAGTAACACACAGGAGGACCAGGTCACCACACAGCCAGCAGGAGGACCAGGTCACCACATAGCCAGCAGGAGGACCAGGTCACCACACAGTCAGCAGGAGGACCAGGTCACCACACAGCCAGCAGTTACCATCTCAACCACACACAGTAACACACAGGAGGACCAGGTCACCACACAGCCAGCGGTTACCATCTCAACCACACACAGTAACACACAGGAGGACCAGGTCACCACACAGCCAGCGGTTACCATCTCAACCACACACAGTAACACACAGGAGGACCAGGTCACCACACAGCCAGCAGTTACCATCTCAACCACACACAGTAACACACAGGAGGACCAGGTCACCACACACAGTAACACACAGGAGGACCAGGTCACCGCACAGCCAGCAGTTACCATCTCAACCACACACAGTAACACACAGGAGGACCAGGTCACTACACAGCCAGCGGTTACCATCTCAACCACATATAGTAACACACAGGAGGACCAGGTCACCACACAGCCAGCGGTTACCATCTCAACCACACACAGTAACACACAGGAGGACCAGGTCACCACACAGCCAGCGGTTACCATCTCAACCACATACAGTAACACACAGGAGGACCAGGTCACCACACAGCCAGCGGTTACCATCTCAACCACACACAGTAACACACAGGAGGACCAGGTCACCACACACAGTAACCCACAGGAGGACCAGGTCACCACACAGCCAGCGGTTACCATCTCAACCACACACAGTAACACACAGGAGGACCAGGTCACCACACACAGTAACCCACAGGAGGACCAGGTCACCGCACAGCCAGCAGTTACCATCTCAACCACACACAGTAACACACAGGAGGACCAGGTCACCACACATTATAAAATGTAATTAGGCAAGTCAGATAAGAACAAATTCTTATTTACAATGACGGCCTACCCCGGCCAAACCTGGGCCAATTGTGCGCCACCCTATGAGACTCCCAATCACGGCCAGATGTGATGCAGCCTGGATTCGAACCATTGACTACAGTGACGCCTCTAGCACGCCTCTATCTGAGATGCAGTGCCTTAGACCCCTGCGCCACTCGGGAGCCCCCAACCCCCACACACACACACACACATACACACACACACACACAGCCACCTGGCACCTACAGTCAAACAGAGCGTAATAAACATAGCAACATGACATAAGAACCTGTGTCAGGTCAGGTGTGACTTACCAGGTTTGAGTTGGTGGCGTTGGAGTCGTCCTCTGGGAAGGGGATGTAGACAGCTAAGGCCACGCAGTTCGCAAATATAGTCATCAAAATGATAATTTCAAACGGTCTGGAAGAGCTGGAGTTAAGGAAGGAAGCTGGAGATCAGATGACAGAGAAAGAATGCATCCCAAATGGCACCCTATTCCCTACATAGTACCCTACTATTCCCTACATAGTACCCTACTATTCCCTATATAGTACCATACTATTCCCTACATAGTACCCTACTATTCCCTATATAGTACCATACTATTCCCTACATAGTACCCTACTATTCCCTATATAGTACCATACTATTCCCTATATAGTACCCTACTATTCCCTACATAGTACCCTACTATTCCCTATATAGTACCATACTATTCCCTATATAGTACCATACTATTCCCTACATAGTACCCTACTATTCCCTATATAGTACCCTACTATTCCCTATATAGTGCCATACTATTCCCTATATAGTACCCTACTATTCCCTACATAGTACCCTACTATTCCCTATATAGTACCCTACTATTCCCTACATAGTACCCTACTATTCCCTATATAGTACCCTACTATTCCCTATATAGTACCCTACTATTCCCTATATAGTACCCTACTATTCCCTATATAGTACCCTACTATTCCCTACATAGTACCCTACTATTCCCTATATAGTACCCTACTATTCCCTACATAGTGCCATACTATTCCTATATAGTACCCTACTATTCCCTATATAGTACCATACTATTCCTATATAGTACCCTACTATTCCCTATATAGTACCCTACTATTCCTATATAGTACCCTACTATTCCCTATATAGTACCATACTATTCCTATAGTACCCTACTATTCCCTATATAGTACCCTACTATTCCCTATATAGTACCCTACTATTCCCTATATAGTACCCTACTATTCCCTATATAGTACCCTACTATTCCCTATATAGTACCCTACTATTCCCTATATAGTACCCTACTATTCCTATATAGTACCCTACTATTCCCTATATAGTACCCTACTATTCCCTATATAGTACCATACTATTCCTACATAGTACCCTACTATTCCCTATATAGTACCCTACTATTCCCTATATAGTACCCTACTATTCCCTATATAGTACCCTACTATTCCCTATATAGTACCATACTATTCCCTACATAGTACCCTACTATTCCCTATATAGTACCCTACTATTCCCTATATAGTACCCTACTATTCCCTATATAGTACCATACTATTCCCTACATAGTACCCTACTATTCCCTATATAGTACCATACTATTCCCTATATAGTACCCTACTATTCCCTATATAGTACCATACTATTCCCTATATAGTACCATACTATTCCCTATATAGTACCATACTATTCCCTATATAGTACCCTACTATTCCCTATATAGTACCATAATATTCCCTATATAGTACCCTACTATTCCCTATATAGTACCCTACTATTCCCTATATAGTACCATACTATTCCCTACATAGTACCCTACTATTCCCTATATAGTACCATACTATTCCCTACATAGTACCATACTATTCCCTATATAGTGCCATACTATTCCCTATATAGTACCCTACTCTTCCCTATATAGTACCATACTATTCCCTATATAGTACCCTACTATTCCCTATATAGTACCCTACTATTCCCTATATAGTACCCTACTATTCCCTATATAGTACCCTACTATTCCCTATATAGTACCCTACTATTCCCTATATAGTACCCTACTATTCCCTATATAGTACCCTACTATTCCTATATAGTACCCTACTATTCCTATATAGTACCCTACTATTCCCTATATAGTACCATACTATTCCCTACATAGTACCCTACTATTCCTATATAGTACCATACTATTCCCTACATAGTACCCTACTATTCCTATATAGTACCCTACTATTCCTATATAGTACCCTACTATTCCTATATAGTACCATACTATTCCCTACATAGTACCCTACTATTCCCTATATAGTACCATACTATTCCCTATATAGTGCCCTACTATTCCCTATATAGTACCATACTATTCCCTATATAGTACCATACTATTCCCTATATAGTACCATACTATTCCCTATATAGTACCCTACTATTCCCTATATAGTACCATAATATTCCCTATATAGTACCCTACTATTCCCTATATAGTACCCTACTATTCCCTATATAGTACCATACTATTCCCTACATAGTACCCTACTATTCCCTATATAGTACCATACTATTCCCTACATAGTACCATACTATTCCCTATATAGTGCCATACTATTCCCTATATAGTACCCTACTCTTCCCTATATAGTACCATACTATTCCCTATATAGTACCTTACTATTCCCTATATAGTACCATACTATTCCCTATATAGTACCCTACTATTCCCTATATAGTACCATACTATTCCCTACATAGTACCCTACTATTCCCTATATAGTACCATACTATTCCCTACATAGTACCATACTATTCCCTATATAGTACCATACTATTCCCTACATAGTACCATACTATTCCCTATATAGTACCCTACTATTCCCTACATAGTGCCATACTATTCCCTATATAGTACCATACTATTCCCTATATAGTACCCTACTATTCCCTATATAGTACCATACTATTCCCTATATAGTACCATACTATTCCCTACATAGTACCATACTATTCCCTATATAGTACCATACTATTCCCTATATAGTACCATACTATTCCCTATATAGTACCCTACTATTCCCTATATAGTACCCTACTATTCCCTATATAGTACCATACTATTCCCTACATAGTACCATACTATTCCCTATATAGTACCATAATATTCCCTATATAGTACCATACTATTCCCTACATAGTACCATACTATTCCCTATATAGTACCATACTATTCCCTATATAGTGCCCTACTATTCCCTACATAGTACCATACTATTCCCTACATAGTACCCTACTATTCCCTACATGGTACCATACTATTCCCTATATAGTACCATACTATTCCCTATATAGTGCCCTACTATTCCCTATATAGTACCCTACTATTCCCTATATAGTACCATACTATTCCCTATATAGTACCATACAATTCCCTACATAGTACCCTACTATTCCCTACATAGTGCCATACTATTCCCTATATAGTACCGTACTATTCCCTATATAGTACCCTACTATTCCCTATATAGTACCATACTATTCCCTATATAGTACCATACTATTCCCTATATAGTACCCCACTATTCCCTCTATAGCACCATACTATTCCCTATATAATACCATACTATTCCCTATATAGTACCATACTATTCCCTATATAGTACCCTACTATTCCCTATATAGTACCATACTATTCCCTACATAGTACCATATTATTCCCTATATAGTACCATACTATTCCCTATATAGTACCATACTATTCCCTATATAGTGCCATACTATTCCCTATATAGTGCCCTACTACTCCCTATATAGTGCCCTACTTTTGGAAGACAAGAGAACAGACGGAGAACATTGAGTGACAATAACTAAAATACATAAAGACCTGTCAGTCACGTTTTAACATCAGTGACACGTAAACACGACCTTCTGACCTCTTAAAGGAGTGTGTGTTCGAGGTGTGTGTGTGTGTCCCACTGTGTCTCTCTGGGCTTGTCCTAATATGGAGGTTGTTATATGGGCCAGTCGCGTGGACGACAGAAAACAGAGGGGAGGGAGAACCAAGAGGGAACCAAGAGAAACAGATTAGTATTTTATTTGGGACGGTGCTTGAGAAGGAACCTCTAGTTTTGATATCTCTCTCTCTCTCAATCTCTCTCTCTTTCCATCTTTATCTCTGCTTTTCCACTTGAAAAAAGGGAGAAGGGAGGATGTGAGTGTCTGTGCAGAGCTGAAAGAGGAGAGAAACCTGGCTTCCATCACCACAATTACCCACCACCATCACCCCTCCTCCCCTGTACTCCCTCCCTCCCTCTACGTCCCTCCCCACCTCCTTCTCCACTACTGTCCTCCCTCCCTCCCTCCCTCCCTCTACGTCCCTCCCCACCTCCTCCTCCACTACTGTCCTACCTCCCTGCCTGTCATCCTCTCTCTCTCTACCTACTCTCCCCTTCCTCCCCTGTCCTCCCTCCCTCCCTCTACGTCCCTCTCCCCTCCTCCTCCTCCTCCTCCTCCACTACTGTCCTACCTCCCTCTACGTCCATTTCCCCTCTTCCTCCTCCCCTGTCCTACCTCCCTGCCTGTCATCCTCTCTCTCTCTCTCTCTCTCTCTCTCTCTCTCTCTCTCTCTCTCTCTCTCTCTCTCTCTCTCTCTCTCTCTCTCTCTCTCTCTCTCTCTCTCTCTCTCTCTCTCTCTCTCTACCTACTCTCCCCCTCCTCCCCTGTACTCCCCATTACATTTACATTTAAGTCATTTAGCAGACGCTCTTATCCAGAGCGACTTACAAACTCCCCCCCTCCTCCCTCTATGTCCCTCCCCACCTCCTCCTCCACTACTGTCCTCCCTCCCTCTACGTCCATCTCCCCTCCTCCTCCTCCCCTGTCCTCCCTCCATCCCTCTACGTCCCTCCCCACCTCCTCCTCCACTACTGTCCTCCCTCCCTCCCTCTACGTCCATCTCCCCTCCTCCTCCTCCACTACTGTCCTACCTCCCTGCCTGTCATCCTCTCTCCCTCTCTACCCCTCCTCCCCTCTCCTCCCTCTCTACCTTCCCCCCTCCACCCCTCTTTTCCTCCCTCCCTAAGCTGTCCCGGCCAGGTCAGAACTACAATGTCCCACACGGCACCCTATTCCCTACATAGAGCCCATATGGGCGGGGCTGTAGTCGGAAGTAGTGCATTACCTATGTCTGTCCTGGCCAGAAGGACGTAGTTTCAGTTTGTCTGGCCTGGCCAGGCCAGGAGGACGTAGTGTCAGTTTGTCTGTCTTGGCCAGGCCAAGAGGACGTAGTGTCAGTTTGTCTGGCCAGGCCAGGAGGACGTAGTGTCAGTTTGTCTGTCTTGGCCAGGCCAGGAGGACGTAGTGTCAGTTTGTCTGGCCTGGCCAAGAGGACGTAGTGTCAGTTTGTCTGGCCTGGTCAGGAGGACGTAGTGTCAGTTTGTCTGGCCTGGTCAGGAGGACGTAGTGTCAGTTTGTCTGGCCTGGTCAGGAGGACATGGTGTCAGTTTGTCTGTCTTGGCCAGGAGGACGTAGTGTCAGTTCTTCTGTCCTGGCCAGAAGGACGTAGTTTCAGTTCGTCTGGACTGGCCAAGAGGACGTAGTGTCAGTTTGTCTGACCTGGCCAAGAGGACGTAGTGTCAGTTTGTCTGGCCTGGCCAGGAGGACGTAGTGTCAGTTTGTCTGGCCTGGTCAGGAGGACGTAGTGTCAGTTTGTCTGGCCTGGTCAGGAGGACGTAGTGTCAGTTTGTCTGGCCTGGTCAGGAGGACGTGGTGTCAGTTTGTCTGGCCTGGTCAGGAGGACGTGGTGTCAGTTTGTCTGGCCTGGTCAGGAGGACGTAGTGTCAGTTTTTCTGGCCTGGTCAGGAGGACGTAGTGTCAGTTTTTCTGGCCTGGTCAGGAGGACGTAGTGTCAGTTTGTCTGGCCTGGTCAGGAGGACGTAGTGTCAGTTTGTCTGGCCTGGTCAGGAGGACGTAGTGTCAGTTTGTCTGGCCTGGCCAAGAGGACGTAGTGTCAGTTTGTCTGGCCTGGTCAGGAGGACGTAGTGTCAGTTTGTCTGGCCTGGCCAAGAGGACGTAGTGTCAGTTTGTCTGGCCTGGTCAGGAGGACGTAGTGTCAGTTTGTCTGGCCTGGCCAAGAGGACGTAGTGTCAGTTTGTCTGGCCTGGTCAGGAGGACGTAGTGTCAGTTTGTCTGGCCTGGTCAGGAGGACGTGGTGTCAGTTTGTCTGGCCTGGTCAGGAGGACGTAGTGTCAGTTTGTCTGGCCTGGTCAGGAGGACGTAGTGTCAGTTTGTCTGGCCTGGTCAGGAGGACGTAGTGTCAGTTTGTCTGGCCTGGTCAGGAGGACGTAGTGTCAGTTTGTCTGGCCTGGTCAGGAGGACATGGTGTCAGTTTGTCTGTCTTGGCCAGGAGGACGTAGTGTCAGTTCTTCTGTCCTGGCCAGAAGGACGTAGTTTCAGTTTGTCTGGACTGGCCAAGAGGACGTAGTGTCAGTTTGTCTGACCTGGCCAAGAGGACGTAGTGTCAGTTTGTCTGGCCTGGTCAGGAGGATGTAGTGTCAGTTTGTCTGGCCTGGTCAGGAGGACGTAGTGTCAGTTTGTCTGGCCTGGTCAGGAGGACGTGGTGTCAGTTTGTCTGGCCTGGTCAGGAGGACGTGGTGTCAGTTTGTCTGGCCTGGTCAGGAGGACGTGGTGTCAGTTTGTCTGGCCTGGTCAGGAGGACGTAGTGTCAGTTTGTCTGGCCTGGTCAGGAGGACGTAGTGTCAGTTTGTCTGGCCTGGCCAAGAGGACGTAGTGTCAGTTTGTCTGGCCTGGTCAGGAGGACGTAGTGTCAGTTTGTCTGGCCTGGCCAAGAGGACGTAGTGTCAGTTTGTCTGGCCTGGTCAGGAGGACGTAGTGTCAGTTTGTCTGGCCTGGTCAGGAGGGGCGTAGTGTCAGTTTGTCTGGCCTGGTCAGGAGGACGTAGTGTCAGTTTGTCTGGCCTGGTCAGGAGGACGTGGTGTCAGTTTGTCTGGCCTGGTCAGGAGGACGTAGTGTCAGTTTGTCTGGCCTGGTCAGGAGGACGTAGTGTCAGTTTGTCTGGCCTGGTCAGGAGGACGTAGTGTCAGTTTGTCTGGCCTGGTCAGGAGGACGTAGTGTCAGTTTGTCTGGCCTGGTCAGGAGGACGTAGTGTCAGTTTGTCTGGCCTGGTCAGGAGGACATGGTGTCAGTTTGTCTGTCTTGGCCAGGAGGACGTAGTGTCAGTTCTTCTGTCCTGGCCAGAAGGTCGTAGTTTCAGTTTGTCTGGACTGGCCAAGAGGACGTAGTGTCAGTTTGTCTGACCTGGCCAAGAGGACGTAGTGTCAGTTTGTCTGGCCTGGTCAGGAGGACGTAGTGTCAGTTTGTCTGGCCTGGTCAGGAGGACGTAGTGTCAGTTTGTCTGGCCTGGTCAGGAGGACGTAGTGTCAGTTTGTCTGGCCTGGTCAGGAGGATGTGGTGTCAGTTTGTCTGGCCTGGTCAGGAGGACGTAGTGTCAGTTTGTCTGGCCTGGTCAGGAGGACGTAGTGTCAGTTTGTCTGGCCTGGTCAGGAGGACGTAGTGTCAGTTTGTCTGGCCTGGTCAGGAGGACATGGTGTCAGTTTGTCTGTCTTGGCCAGGAGGACGTAGTGTCAGTTCTTCTGTCCTGGCCAGAAGGACGTAGTTTCAGTTTGTCTGGACTGGCCAACAGGACGTAGTGTCAGTTTGTCTGACCTGGCCAAGAGGACGTAGTGTCAGTTTGTCTGGCCTGGTCAGGAGGATGTAGTGTCAGTTTATCTGGCCTGGTCAGGAGGACGTAGTGTCAGTTTGTCTGGCCTGGTCAGGAGGACGTAGTGTCAGTTTGTCTGGCCTGGTCAGGAGGACGTGGTGTCAGTTTGTCTGGCCTGGTCAGGAGGACGTGGTGTCAGTTTGTCTGGCCTGGTCAGGAGGACGTAGTGTCAGTTTGTCTGGCCTGGTCAGGAGGACGTAGTGTCAGTTTTTCTGGCCTGGTCAGGAGGACGTAGTGTCAGTTTGTCTGGCCTGGTCAGGAGGACGTAGTGTCAGTTTGTCTGGCCTGGTCAGGAGGACGTAGTGTCAGTTTGTCTGGCCTGGCCAAGAGGACGTAGTGTCAGTTTGTCTGGCCTGGTCAGGAGGACGTAGTGTCAGTTTGTCTGGCCTGGCCAAGAGGACGTAGTGTCAGTTTGTCTGGCCTGGTCAGGAGGACGTAGTGTCAGTTTGTCTGGCCTGGTCAGGAGGACGTAGTGTCAGTTTGTCTGGCCTGGTCAGGAGGACGTAGTGTCAGTTTGTCTGGCCTGGTCAGGAGGACGTAGTGTCAGTTTTTCTGGCCTGGTCAGGAGGACGTAGTGTCAGTTTGTCTGGCCTGGTCAGGAGGACGTAGTGTCAGTTTGTCTGGCCTGGTCAGGAGGACGTAGTGTCAGTTTGTCTGGCCTGGTCAGGAGGACGTAGTGTCAGTTTGTCTGGCCTGGTCAGGAGGACATGGTGTCAGTTTGTCTGTCTTGGCCAGGAGGACGTAGTGTCAGTTCTTCTGTCCTGGCCAGAAGGACGTAGTTTCAGTTTGTCTGGACTGGCCAAGAGGACGTAGTGTCAGTTTGTCTGACCTGGCCAAGAGGACGTAGTGTCAGTTTGTCTGGCCTGGTCAGGAGGATGTAGTGTCAGTTTGTCTGGCCTGGTCAGGAGGACGTAGTGTCAGTTTGTCTGGCCTGGTCAGGAGGACGTAGTGTCAGTTTGTCTGGCCTGGTCAGGAGGACGTAGTGTCAGTTTGTCTGGCCTGGTCAGGAGGACGTAGTGTTAGTTTGTCTGGCCTGGTCAGGAGGACGTAGTGTCAGTTTGTCTGGCCTGGTCAGGAGGACGTAGTGTCAGTTTTTCTGGCCTGGTCAGGAGGACGTAGTGTCAGTTTGTCTGGCCTGGTCAGGAGGACGTAGTGTCAGTTTGTCTGGCCTGGTCAGGAGGACGTAGTGTCAGTTTGTCTGGCCTGGTGAGGGGGGGGGGATGATTGCTTGTCTGACAACAACATCAGCTCCAAATCAAATTACGTTTTTATTTATTTATGTTTCTACAGATAAATGATCTCAATGACAACCTTTTGATTTGTTTTCCTCCTTTCACTGTGAGAGGTCTCTGAGTCAGAGACCAGGGTCAGAGAAGAAATGCTGATCTAGGATCAGGCTTTACTTTTTTAATCATAATAAATAGGATTATATGGACAGGGGGACCTGATTGTAGATCAGCAGCATTCCTAATCTGGGGCTGGGTGGAGTTTTGTGGTTCTGGCTAGCAGAGCTCTGTGATGCTCTCTCTCTCTCTCCATGTCAAACAGAGTGAGGAACTGTGTGCATGCCTGTTAGTGTGTGTTTGTGTGTGTTTCAGTTTGTCTGGCCTTGTTGCGTTCAGCCTTCAGTTGAAAAATCCCCACATGAGAAATGACATGGCCACAAAACAAAAGCAGTCTGGTTAGATAGTTCTAAATCAAACCTGGGAGAGTCAGTGACAACACCAAAATAATCTCCTGCTGGGCTGGGGGAAAGAGAGGGAAAACTAGGGGAGGGAGACAGAGACAGAGAGACAGAGAGAGAGAGAGAGAGAGAGAGAGAGAGAGAGAGAGAGAGAGAGAGAGAGAGAGAGAGAGAGAGAGAGAGAGAGAGAGAGAGAGAGAGAGAGAGAGAGACAGAGAGAAAGAGAGAGACAGAGACAGAGAGAGACAGAGAGAGACAGAGAGAGACACAGAGACAGAGAGAGACACAGAGACAGAGACAGAGGAAAAGTGAGGGGAGGACAGTAACTATGTGTTCAGCATCCTTCCATGACAGAACGGTGTCAGCAACAGGAACATGGATCATACATCTAGTTGACAGGGGGGCTGTCTAAAGAGTCTACAGACAAAACGAGAGAGTAACTATAGAACAAGATAGTAACTATAGAACAAGATAGTAACTATAGAACGAGAGAGTAACTATAGAACGCGAGAGTAACTATGGAACGAGAGAGTAACTATTGAACGCGAGAGTAACTATGGAACGAGAGAGTAACTATGGAACGAGAGAGTAACTATAGAACGAGAGAGTAACTATAGAACGCGAGAGTAACTATAGAACGAGAGAGTAACTATAGAACGCGAGAGTAACTATGGAACGAGAGAGTAACTATTGAACGCGAGAGTAACTATGGAACGAGAGAGTAACTATGGAACGAGAGAGTAACTATGGAACGAGAGAGTAACTATAGAACGAGATAGTAACTATAGAACAAGATAATAAATATAAAATGAGAGAGTAACTATTGAACGCGAGAGTAACTATGGAACGAGAGAGTAACTATAGAACAAGATAGTAACTATAGAACAAGATAATAAATATAGAACGAGAGAGTAACTATTGAACGCGAGAGTAACTATGGAACGAGAGAGTAACTATGGAACGAGAGAGTAACTATGGAACGAGAGAGTAACTATAGAACGCGAGAGTAACTATGGAACGAGAGAGTAACTATGGAACGAGAGAGTAACTATAGAACGAGATAGTAACTATAGAACAAGATAATAAATATAGAACGAGAGAGTAACTATGGAACGCGAGAGTAACTATGGAACGAGAGAGTAACTATGGAACAAGATAATAAATATAGAACGAGAGAGTAACTATGGAACGAGAGAGTAACTATGGAACGAGAGAGTAACTATAGAACGAGATAGTAACTATAGAACAAGATAATAAATATAGAACGAGAGAGTAACTATGGAACGAGAGAGTAACTATGGAACGAGAGAGTAACTATGGAGCGAGAGAGTAACTATGGAACAAGATAATAAATATAGAACGAGAGAGTAACTATGGAACGAGAGAGTAACTATGGAGCGAGAGAGTAACTATGGAACAAGATAATAAATATAGAACGAGAGAGTAACTATGGAACGAGAGAGTAACTATGGAACGAGAGAGTAACTATGGAACGAGAGAGTAACTATGGAACGAGAGAGTAACTATGGAACGCGAGAGTAACTATGGAACGAGAGAGTAACTATGGAACGAGAGAGTAACTATGGAACGCGAGAGTAACTATGGAACGAGAGAGTAACTATGGAACGAGAGAGTAACTATGGAACGAGAGAGTAACTATGGAACGAGAGAGTAACTATAGAACGCGAGAGTAACAATGGAACGAGAGAGTAACTATGGCTATCTAGCACTACTAGATGTTCTCATGTCAAACATGCACATGCAAAACACACACACACACACACACACACACACACACACACACACACACACACACACACACACACACACACACACACACACACACACACACACACACACACACACACACACACACACACACACACACACACACACACACACAGAGTAGCTATCTAGGGCTGGTGGATATTCTCACAGCGAGGAATTGAAGTTCTGACTGTCTCCATCTCCGGTACAGAATACCTGCATTGATAAAGGTTTCAAATAGAACAGGTGTTGAACCAACTGAATGTCCTGTTAAAGTCGCCCAGAAACTAGAAACTGTTGCCGAACACGAGTTGAACCAACTGAATGTCCTGTTAAAGTCGCCCAGAAACTAGAAACTGTTCCTGAACATGACAGTATCAGTCACCATGTTACTGACCTTGACATTCAATCACTACTAATAGCAGAGTCATTACCTACTGATAACTGCTGCTTCCCTTCAGCCCTGTTCTGTCGTCTCCCTGCACTTCAAGGGAACTACACAGTAAGATCCTCCCAGGTGACATACATCCCTCGGTAATCAGCCTGGAGAGAAGGAGAAGCTATAATCAACATCTTGGTCAATTGGAGAGGGTCAGGGTTCTAGTGGGATTGAGTTCTGTGAACCTATGTCTGTGTGTGTGTGTGTGTGTGTGTGTGTGTGTGTGTGTGTGTGTGTGTGTGTGTGTGTGTGTGTGTGTGTGTGTGTGTGTGTGTGTGTGTGTGTGTGTGTGTGTGTGTGTGTGTGTGTGTGTGTGTGTGTGTGTGTGTGTGTGTGTGTGTGTGTGTGTATTAGGCCTGCCGGGGTGGGGGGGTGGAGGGTTTTGGAAGACCTGGCTGAAGTCACACACAGCCTGATGAGAGGAGCTGTTGGCATGGTGAGAGGAGCTGTTGGCATGGTAACAGGAGCAGTAAGAGGAGATGAGATGTGGGTCTGTTTTCTCTGGAGACACGGTCTGTCTGTGTGTGTGTGTTTTATTTGATTTATAACTGCTAAACTGCTTGCTGACTGTACACTGTACTGACTGATTGTAGCTGGTTTACTAACGCATTAGTTCTAGTAGCTATGTTGACTAGCTATGACGTTAGCTAATATGGTGACAACTATGTTGGCTGTGTGTAGCGGTTAGCGGTTATGGTATGAAGGTTTGGCCTGGAAAGGTTTTTCATGCCTGGTTACAAACAGCTGATGTGTTTGGCACTGAAGTCCACAAGCGAAGCGAAAAGGTGAGAAGAGGAGAACGCGTAGATGCCAGAAGGAATTCTACAACAAGCACAGTGATCATACTGTTTGTATGTGGCTGCTATGAAAGTGAACCGGGTGTGATCAGGCGTGTATTCACTCCGCCGACTCCGTTGGAAAAAAACGTTTCTTAATCAGAAGCAAATGGAACGAAGAGGGGATAATAATACCAATAGAAACTATTGTTTGCAACGGTTCGACTAACGTCTACACCCTGGATCAGCCAGATGCAGGCAACGGTTGGACTAACGATTACACCCTGGATCAGCCAGACGCAGGCAACGGTTGGACTAACGATTACACCCTGGATCAGCCAGACGCAGGCAACGGTTGGACTAACGATTACACCCTGGATCAGCCAGACGCAGGCAACGGTTGGACAACGACTACACCCTGGATCAGCCAGACGAAGGCAACGGTTGGACTAACGACTACACCCTGGATCAGCCAGACGCAGGCAACGGTTGGACTAACGACTACACCCTGGATCAGCCAGACGCAGGCAACGGCTGGACTAACGATTACACCCTGGATCAGCCAGACGCAGGCAACGGTTGGACTAACGACTACACCCTGGATCAGCCAGATGCAGGCAACGGTTGGACTAACGACTAACGACTACACCCTGGATCAGCCAGACGCAGGCAACGGTTGGAATAACGACTACACCCTGGATCAGCCAGACGCAGGCAAGTGTGTGCAAGGCGCTATTGAATGTGTCACTGTCTGTCACCTTGATTACTCAAACATTTTCTCTCGACCTGAGCCCCTCCACCTATAAACCACCTCATGATGGGTACAATGGAAACTCTGAGTATCATGTAGTAGCTTAAAACCTATCAATGTTACATTGAGCTGGGCGAATGGAATATGAACGACAGTCATCCAACATGCTGAAAGATAAACAAGGCCGTGCTCATCTTAAATGTCACCGACCACCATTGACCTGCGCGTGTGTCAAGTGGTTTCACAAGTATAGATCATGTGTCACCTCTCCTGTGAGCAGAATTTGGAGCAGGACAGTATCTGGTCAGTCTCCTCCCACTAGCTGTTTTAGACTCTTTTAGACCAAAAGGAAGAGACGCATTTAGCATTTACTCAGACCTCTTCATTAGTGTTTCATTCCCATGCTTCCTCTCCTTCTAAATATGTCTCTACTTCTGCCCCCTCACTTACTCCTTCCTTCCTCTCTCTCTCTCTCCCTCTCTTTCTCTCTCTCTCCATCTCTTGGGAGAGAGAGGGAGCGAGAGAGAGAGAGAGACAGAGAGAGAGAGAAGGAGAGAGACGGTGAGAGATGGAGGGAGGCAGAGAGAGGGAGAGTTAAAGGGGGGAGGGATATTGCACTTTGTCCCTCAGTCTCATGAGAAAGAGAAAGGGAAGGAGGGAAGGAAAGTTATAGGGAGAGGTACAGGGAAGGAAGAAAGGATACAGGGAGAGGGACAGGGAAGGAGGGAAGGATACAGGGAGAGGAACAGGGAAGGAATGAAGGATATAGGGAGAAGAACAGGGAAGGAAGGAAGGATATAGGGAGAGGAACATGGAAAGAGGGAAAGAGGGAAAGAGGGAAGGATACAGGGAGAGGGACAGGGAAGGAAGGAAGATGATACAGGGAGAGGAACAGGGAAAGGGGAAGGAAGGAAGGAAAGTTAATTTGGGATTCTGGTTGCTCTGTGACTCATCCTTGAGATCCTCCCAATCCCTCCCTTTCTTCTTCCACCCTCCCCTCCCCTCCCCTCCCATCCTCCTTCTTCTCTCCCCGTACATCCCTCTTCTCTCCCTCCACCTCTCCTACCTCCATTCCTCCCCTCCTCCTTCCCCCCTCCTCCCCTAATCCCCCCCCCCTCCTCTCCTCCCACCTCCTCCTCTTCCCCTCCTACCTCTATTCCACCTCTCCCCCTCCTCCATTCTCCCTCCCCTCCACCTGCATGCTAGGCACGATGATAGGGACACACACACACACAGACACACACACACATATGCATGCTCACGTACGCACAAACACACACCAACACACGCACACGAACGGATGAACGTAGGCATACACACATGCACACATGCACGCTCGCACACACACACACACACACAGTCATTATTAACTTACACACACACACACACACACACACACACACACACACACACACACACACACACACACACACACACACACACACACACACACACACACACACACACACACACACACACACACACACACACACACACACACACACACACACACACACACACGTAGATCAGAGTCTGTCCAGTTACCCTTGGCTTACCCGCTGGCTGACAGACAACATCACAGAACCTCACACACACATAATGTTAACCAATCAATGCCTCTCAGAACCTCACACACACATAATGTTAACCAATCAATGCCTCTCATTAAAATAGCTCAACCTACAATACAGATCATATGTTAACATGAACACGTTGATGACAATTGTTTTGATGAGTCTAGAACGGCCATTAGATCTTCTTAGAGATAGGGGGCAGTATTCAGAAGTTTGGATGACTGACGTGCCCAAAGTAGACTACCTGTTACTCAGGCCCAGAAGCTAGGATATGCATATAATTGGTAGTATTGGATAGAAAACACTGAAGTTTCTAAAACGGTTAAAATAATGTCTGTGAGTCAAATGGCGCAGCGTCATGCGGGTTAGGGAGGGTTTGGCTGGCAGGGATATCCTTGTCTCATCGCGCACTAGCAACTCCTGTGGCGGGCCGGGCACAGTGCATACTGACATGGTCACCAGGTGTACGGTGTTTCCTCCGACACATTAGTGCGGCTGGCTTCCGGGTTGGATGGGCATTGTGTCAAGAAGCAGTGCGGCTTGGTTGTGTTTTGGAGGATGCATGGCTCTTGACCTTCGCCTCTCCTGTGTCCGTAAGGGGAGTTGCAGCGATGAGACAAGACTGTAACTACTACCAATTGGATACCACGAAATTGGGGACAAAAAAAGGGTGAAAATAAATAAATAAATAATGTCTGTGAGTATAACAGAACTGATATGGCAGGTGAAAACCCGAGGAGAATCCATTCCATTTTTTTTTGAGGTGACCACCCATTGGAATGCTTGTCTATGGGAAAATCAAAGGAAATACTCCCATATTGCAGTTCCTATGGCTTCCACTAGATGTCAACAGTCTTTAGAAAGGGTTTCAGGCTTGTTTTTTGAAAAATGAGCTAGAATTTGTAGTTTTTAAAGTTGGCTCTCATTTTGACTGTAGTCTTTTTGCGCGTGTGGATGAGGGAGCGCACTCCGTTATTTATCTCCGGGTAATGAACACACTATTCTCCATTTTAAATGTTAGCGTTTATTTACATGTTAGGGTACCTGAGGATTGATTAGAAACGTTGTTTGACTTGTTTGGATGAAGTTTATTGGTAAGTTTTGGGATTCCTTTGTCTGCATTTTGAATGAGGGGAACAGGTGGATTACTGAATCAAGCGCACCAACTAAACATACTTTTTTTTGGGATATAAAGAAGGACTGTATCAAACAATGCAACTATTTGTTGTGTAGCTGGGACCCTTGGGATTGCAAACAGAGGAAGATCTTCAAAGGTAAGTGATATATTTTATCGCTATTTCTGACTTTTGGGACGCCTCTGCCGGTTTGGAAAATGTTTTTTATGTTTTTTATGCTGGGCACTGTCCTCATATAATCGCATGGTATGCTTTCACCGTAAAGCCTTTTTGAAATCTGACAAAGCAGCTGGATTAACAAGAAGTTCAGCTTTTAAATTATGTATGACACTTGTATTTTCATGTATGTTTAATATTAAAAAATTTGTATTTTGAATTCTCACCGGATGTTGTCGAGGTGGGGCGCTAGCGGCATGTCTAGCCCAAAAGGTTTTAAATAGTGTATCATAACATCCCTGTTAGAAGATTCTTTTATATTTTATATAATATAGCCAAGCAACTCCAAAGCAAAAGAAATGAGCGCATACAGTACATTTTAGTATGTGATCCCTGATTCACAACTCAACCATATCTAGCCAACTCAACCGTATCTAGCCAACTCAACCATATCTAGCCAACTCAATCATATCTAGCCAACTCCACGTATCAGGCCAACTCAACGTATCAGGCCAACTCAACGTATCTAGCCAACTCCACCGTATCTAGCCAACTCCACGTATCAGGCCAACTCCACGTATCTAGCCAACTCCACGTATCAGGCCAACTCAACGTATCTAGCCAACTCAACCGTATCTAGCCAACTCAACCGTATCTAGCCAACTCAACCATATCTAGCCAACTCCACGTATCAGGCCAACTCAACGTATCAGCCAACTCAACGTATCTAGCCAACTCAGCGTATCTAGCCAACTCCACCGTATCTAGCCAACTCCACGTATCAGGCCAACTCAACGTATCTAGCCAACTCCACCGTATCTAGCCAACTCAACCATATCTAGCCAACTCAACCGTATCAGGCCAACTCAATCATATCTAGCCAACTCCACGTATCAGGCCAACTCAACGTATCTGGCCAACTCCACCGTATCTAGCCAACTCCACCATATCTAGCCAACTCCACCGTATCTAGCCAACTCCACCATATCTAGACAACTCAACGTATCTAGCCAACTCAACCATATCTAGCCAACTCAATCATATCTAGCCAACTCAACCATATCTAGCCAACTCAATCATATCTAGCCAACTCAACCATATCTAGCCAACTCCACCATATCTAGCCAACTCAACCGTAACTAGCCAACTCAACCGTATCTAGCCAACTCAACCGTAACTAGCCAACTCAACCGTATCTAGCCAACTCAACCGTATCAGGCCAACTCAACCATATCTAGCCAACTCCACCGTATCTAGCCAACTCAACCGTATCTAGCCAACTCAACCGTATCAGGCCAACTCAACCATATCTAGCCAACTCCACCATATCTAGCCAACTCAAGCGTAACTAGCCAACTCAACCGTATCTAGCCAACTCAACCGTAACTAGCCAACTCAACCGTAACTAGCCAACTCAACCGTATCTAGCCAACTCAACCGTAGCCAACTCAACCGTAACTAGCCAACTCAACCGTATCTAGCCAACTCCACCATATCTAGCCAACTCCACCATATCTAGCCAACTCCACCATATCTAGCCAACTCCACCATAACTAGCCAACTCCACCATATCTAGCCAACTCAACCGTAACTAGCCAACTCAACCGTATCTAGCCAACTCAACCGTATCTAGCCAACTCAACCGTATCTAGACAACTCCACCATATCTAGACAACTCAACCGTATCAGGCCAACTCAACCGTATCAGGCCAACTCAACCGTATCTAGCCAACTCAACCGTATCTAGCCAACTCAACCGTATCTAGCCAACTCCACCATATCTAGCCAACTCCACCATAACTAGCCAACTCCACCATAACTAGCCAACTCCACCATAACTAGCCAACTCCACCATAACTAGCCAACTCCACCATAACTAGCCAACTCTCGGTGTGTGGGTAAAGTATCAGGTACAGGTATTCTGATGCAAACCTGTGATGATACAGCATGTAACAGGGTGTTCTATCACTTTCTGAGAACTCCCGGGAAACACACATTTCCTTGTTGCCAAAGGTCCGGATGCATGTTGTCATTTAGTAACAAACCGCCACCTTTCAACCCATACAGGTCCGGGAAACACACATTTCCTTGTGCTGTTCATGCTGTTCACGCTGTTCATGCTGTTCATGCTGTTCACGCTGTTCACGCTGTTCATGCTGTTCATGCTGTTCACGCTGTTCATGCTGTTCATGCTGTTCATGCTGTTCATGCTGTTCATGCTGTTCACGCTGTTCATGCTGTTCATGCTGTTCACGCTGTTCATGCTGTTCATGCTGTTCACGCTGTTCATGCTGTTAGTGCTGTTCACGCTGTTCACGCTGTTCATGCTGTTCATGCTGTTCACGCTGTTCATGCTGTTCATGCTGTTCACGCTGTTCATGCTGTTCACGCTGTTCATGCTGTTCACGCTGTTCATGCTGTTCACGCTGTTCACGCTGTTCACTCTGTTCATGCTGTTCATGCTGTTCATGCTGTTCATGCTGTTCATGCTGTTCATGCTGTTCATGCTGTTCATGCTGTTCACGCTGTTCACGCTGTTCACGCTGTTCACGCTGTTCACGCTGTTCATGCTGTTCATGCTGTTCATGCTGTTCACGTTCATGCTGTTCATGTTCACGCTGTTCATGCTGTTCATGCTGTTCACGCTGTTCATGCTGTTCATGCTGTTCATGCTGTTCATGCTGTTCACGCTGTTCATGCTGTTCACGCTGTTCATGCTGTTCACCAATAAATGTTGTGCTGTTCATTGTTCATGCTGTTCATGCTGTTAATATGCTGTTCATGCTGTTCATGCTGTTCATGCTGTTCACTCTGTTCATGCTGTTCACGCTGTTCATGCTGTTCACTCTGTTCATGCTGTTCATGCTGTTCATGCTGTTCACGCTGTTCACGCTGTTCATGCTGTTCATGCTGTTCATGCTGTTCACGCTGTTCACGCTGTTCATGCTGTTCATGCTGTTCATGCTGTTCACGCTGTTCATGCTGCTGTTCATGCTGTTCATGCTGTTCATGCTGTTCATGCTGTTATGGAGTTCCCAACTGAGTAATAAACCAGTTCACACCACCACTATATATTCCTAAAATATATCAATTCCATTTATTACTTATAACCAATAAAAATGTATCCTATTGGTTTAGCAGTGGTGTAGAGTAGTCAATCAAACCAGTTCACACCACCACTATATATAATAAACCAGTTCACACCATCACTATATATAATAAACCAGTTCACACCACCACTATATATAATAAACCAGTTCACACCATCACTATATATAATAAACCAGTTCACACCACTATATATAATAAACCAGTTCACACCACTATATATAATAAACCAGTTCACACCACTATATATAATAAACCAGTTCACACCACTATATATAATAAACCAGTTCACACCACCACTATATATAATAAACCAGTTCACACCACCACTATATATAATAAACCAGTTCACACCATCACTATATATAATAAACCAGTTCACACCACTATATATAATAAACCAGTTCACACCACTATATATAATAAACCAGTTCACCACCACTATATATAATAAACCAGTTCACACCATCACTATATATAATAAACCAGTTCACACCACTATATATAATAAACCAGTTCATACCACTATATATAATAAACCAGTTCATACCACTATATATAATAAACCAGTTCACACATCACTATATATAATAAACCAGTTCATACCACTATATATATTAAACCAGTTCACACCATCACTATATATAATAAACCAGTTCACACCATCACTATATATAATAAACCAGTTCACACCACCACTATATATAATAAACCAGTTCACACCATCACTATATATAATAAACCAGTTCACACCACCACTATATATAATAAACCAGTTCACACCATCACTATATATAATAAACCAGTTTCAATAATAAACCATTACCACTATATATAATAAACCAGTTCACACCATCACTATATATAATAAACCAGTTCACACCACCACTATATATAATAAACCAGTTCACACCATCACTATATGGGCTAAACCAGTTCACACCACTATATATAATAAACCAGTTCACACCATCATATATATTAAACCAGTTCACACCATCACTATATATAATAAACCAGTTCACACCACTATATATAATAAACCAGTTCACACCATCACTATATATATTAAACCAGTTCACACCACTATATATAATAAACCAGTTCACACCATCACTATATATAATAAACCAGTTCACACCATCACTAGTATAATAAACCAGTTCACACCACTATATATAATAAACCAGTTCACACCATCACTATATATAATAAACCAGTTCACACCACTATATATAATAAACCAGTTCATACCACTATATATAATAAACCAGTTCACACCATCACTATATATAATAAACCAGTTCACACCATCACTATATATATTAAACCAGTTCACACCACCACTATATATAATAAACCAGTTCATACATCACTATATATATTAAACCAGTTCACACCACTATATATAATAAACCAGTTCACACCATCACTATATATAATAAACCAGTTCACACCACCACTATATATAATAAACCAGTTCACACCACCACTATATATAATAAACCAGTTCACACCACTATATATAATAAACCAGTTCACACCATCACTATATATAATAAACCAGTTCACACCACTATATATAATAAACCAGTTCACCATCACTATATATAATAAACCAGTTCACACCACCACTATATATAATAAACCAGTTCACACCATCACTATATATAATAAAACCAGTTCACACCACTATATATAATAAACCAGTTCACACCACTATATATAATAAAACCAGTTCACACACCACTATATATAATAAACCAGTTCATACCACTATATATAATAAACCAGTTCACACCACTATATATAATAAACCAGTTCACACCATCACTATATATTAAAAACCAGTTCACACCACCACTATATATAATAAACCAGTTCACACCACTATATATAATAAACCAGTTCACACCACTATATATAATAAACCAGTTCATACCACTATATATAATAAACCAGTTCACACCATCACTATATATAATAAACCAGTTCACACCATCACTATATATATTAAACCAGTTCACACCACTATATATAATAAACCAGTTCACACCATCACTATATATATTAAACCAGTTCACACCACTATTAAAACCATATATATATAAAACCATTCACACCACTATATATAATAAAACCAGTTCACACACTATATATAATAAACCAGTTCACACCAGTTCACATATATATATATTAAACCAGTTCACACCACTATATATAATAAACCAGTTCACACCACCACTATATATAATAAACCAGTTCACACCACTATATATATAATAAACCAGTTCACACCACTATATATAAAAACCAGTTCACACCACCATATATAATAAACCAGTTCACACCACTATATATAATAAACCAGTTCACACCACTATATATAATAAACCAGTTCACACCACTATATATAATAAACCAGTTCACACCACTATATATAATAAACCAGTTCACACCACTATATATAATAAACCAGTTCACACCACTGTATATAATAAACCAGTTCCCACCACTATATAATAAACCAGTTCACACCACTATATATAATAAACCAGTTCACACCACTATATATAATAAACCAGTTCACACACCACTATATATAATAAACCAGTTCATACCATCACTATATATAATAAACCAGTTCATACCAGTTCACTATATATAATAAAACCAGTTCACACCACTATATATAATAAACCAGTTCACACCACTATATATAATTAAACCAGTTCACACCACTATATATAATAAACCAGTTCACACCACTATATATAATAAACCAGTTCACACCATCACTATATATATTAAACCAGTTCACACCACTATATATAATAAACCAGTTCACACCATCACTATATATAATAAACCAGTTCCACCACTATATATAATAAACCAGTTCATACCACTATATATAATAAACCAGTTCACACCATCACTATATATAATAAACCAGTTCACACCATCACTATATATATTAAACCAGTTCACACCACTATATATAATAAACCAGTTCACACCATCACTATATATATTAAACCAGTTCACACATCACTATAATAAACCAGTTCACACCACTATATATAATAAACCAGTTCACACATCACTATATATAATAAACCAGTTCACACCATCACTATATATATTAAACCAGTTCACACCACTATATATAATAAACCAGTTCACACCACTATATATAATAAACCAGTTCACACCATCACTATATATAATAAACCAGTTCACACCATCACTATATATATTAAACCAGTTCACACCACTATATATAATAAACCAGTTCATACCACTATATATAATAAACCAGTTCACCACCACTATATATAATAAACCAGTTCACACCACCACTATATATAATAAACCAGTTCACACCACTATATATAATAAACCAGTTCACACCACTATATATAATAAACCAGTTCACACCACCACTATATATAATAAACCAGTTCACACCACCACTATATATAATAAACCAGTTCACACCACCACTATATATAATAAACCAGTTCACACCCATCACTATATATAATAAACCAGTTCACACCACCACTATATATAATAAACCAGTTCACACCACCACTATATATAATAAACCAGTTCACACCACTATATATAATAAACCAGTTCACACCACTATATATAATAAACCAGTTCACACCATCACTATATATAATAAACCAGTTCACACCCACTATATATAATAAACCAGTTCACACCACTATATATAATAAACCAGTTCACACCACTATATATAATAAACCAGTTCACACCATCTATATATAATAAACCAGTTCATCACCACTATCACTATATAATAAACCAGTTCACACCACTATATATAATAAACCAGTTCATACCACTATATATATTAAACCAGTTCACACCATCACTATATATAATAAACCAGTTCACACCACCACTATATATAATAAACCAGTTCACACCACTATATATAATAAACCAGTTCACACCATCACTATAGTTCACACCACTATATATAATAAACCAGTTCATACATCACTATATATATTAAACCAGTTCACACCACTATATAATAAACCAGTTCACACCATCACTATATATAATAAACCAGTTCACACCATCACTATATATAATAAACCAGTTCACTATATATAATAAACCAGTTCATACCACTATATATATTAAACCAGTTCACCATCACTATATATAATAAACCAGTTCACACCACCACTATATATAATAAACCAGTTCACACCATCACTATATATAATAAACCAGTTCACACCACTATATATAATAAACCAGTTCACACCACTATATATATTAAACCAGTTCACACCACCACTATATATAATAAACCAGTTCACACCACTATATATAATAAACCAGTTCACCCCATATATATATATAAACCAGTTCACACCACCACTATATAATAAACCAGTTCACACCACCACTATATATAATAAACCAGTTCACACCACCACTATATATAATAAAACCAGTTCACACCATCACTATATATAATAAACCAGTTCACACCACTATATATAATAAACCAGTTCACACCATCACTATATATAATAAACCAGTTCACACCATCACTATATATAATAAACCAGTTCACACCACTATATATAATAAACCAGTTCACACCATCATATATAATAAACCATTCACACCACTATATATAATAAACCAGTTCACACCACTATATATAATAAACCAGTTCACACCATCACTATATATAATAAACCAGTTCACACATCACTATATATAATAAACCAGTTCACACCACTATATATAATAAACCAGTTCACACCACTATATAATAAACCAGTTCACACCACCACTATATATAATAACCAGTTAAACCACACCATCACTATATATAATAAACCAGTTCACACCACTATATATAATAAACCAGTTCACACCATCACTATATATAATAAACCAGTTCACACCACCACTATATATAATAAACCAGTTCACACCATCACTATATATAATAAACCAGTTCACACCACTATATATAATAAACCAGTTCACACCACTATATATAATAAACCAGTTCATACCACTATATATAATAAACCAGTTCACACATCACTATATATAATAAACCAGTTCACACCATCACTATATATAATAAACCAGTTCATACCACTATATATAATAAACCAGTTCACACCACTATATATAATAAACCAGTTCACACCACTATATATAATAAACCAGTTCATACCACTATATATAATAAACCAGTTCACACCATCACTATATATAATAAACCAGTTCACACCATCACTATATATAATAAACCAGTTCACACCACTATATATAATAAACCAGTTCACACCACTATATATAATAAACCAGTTCACACCACTATATATAATAAACCAGTTCATACCACTATATATAATAAACCAGTTCACACCACTATATATAATAAACCAGTTCATACCACTATATATAATAAACCAGTTCACACCACTATATATAATAAACCAGTTCATACCACTATATATAATAAACCAGTTCACACCACTCACTATATATAATAAACCAGTTCACACCCACTATATATAATAAACCAGTTCACACCACCACTATATATAATAAACCAGTTCACACCATCACTATATATAATAAAACCAGTTCACACCACTATATAAATAAACCAGTTCACACCACTATATAATAAACCAGTTCACACCATCACTATATATAATAAACCAGTTCACATCACTATATATAATAAACCAGTTCACACCACTATATATAATAAACCAGTTCACACCACTATATATAATAAACCAGTTCATACCACTATATATAATAAACCAGTTCACACCATCACTATATATAATAAACCAGTTCACACCATCACTATATATTAAACCAGTTCACACCACTATATATAATAAACCAGTTCACACCATCACTATATATATTAAACCAGTTCACACCACTATATATAATAAACCAGTTCATACCACTATATATAATAAACCAGTTCACACCACTATATATAATAAACCAGTTCACACCATCACTATATATATTAAACCAGTTCACACCACTATATATAATAAACCAGTTCATACCACTATATATATAATAAACCAGTTCACACCATCACTATATATAATAAACCAGTTCATACCATCACTATATATATTAAACCAGTTCACACCACTCATATAATAAACCAGTTCACACCATCACTATATATAATAAACCAGTTCACACCACTATATATAATACAAACCAGTTTATACCACTATATATAATAAACCAGTTCACACCATCACTATATATAATAAACCAGTTCACACCATCACTATATATATTAAACCAGTTCACACCACTATATATAATAAACCAGTTCATACACTATATATAATAAACCAGTTCACACCACTATATATAATAAAACCAGTTTACACCTATATATAATAAACCAGTTCACACCATCACTATATAATAAACCAGTTCACACCATATATATATAATAAACCAGTTCACACCACTATATATAATAAACCAGTTCATACATCACTATATATAATAAACCAGTTCACACCACCACTATATATAATAAACCAGTTCACACCATCACTATATATATTAAACCAGTTCACACCACTATATATAATAAACCAGTTCACACCATCTATATATAATAAACCAGTTCACACCACTATATATAATAAACCAGTTCACACCACCACTATATATAATAAACCAGTTCACACATATATATAATAAACCAGTTCACACCACTATATATTAAACCAGTTCACACCACTATATATAATAAACCAGTTCACACCATCACTATATATAATAAACCAGTTCACACCACTATATATGCACAAAACCACCACACTATATATAATAAACCAGTTCACACCACCACTATATATAATAAACCAGTTCACACCACTATATATAATAAACCAGTTCACACCCCACCACTATATATAATAAACCAGTTCACACCACCACTATATATAATAAACCAGTTCACACCATCAATATATATAATAAACCAGTTCACATACACTATATATAATAAACCAGTTCACACCACCACTATATATAATAAACCAGTTCACCACCACTATATATAATAAACCAGTTCACACCATCACTATATATAATAAACAGTTCACACCATCACTATATATAATAAACCAGTTCACTATATATAATAAACCATCACTATATATAATAAACCAGTTCACACCCATCACTATATATAATAAACCAGTTCACACCACTATATATAATAAACCAGTTCACACCACTATATATAATAAACCAGTTCACACCACTATATATAATAAACCAGTTCACACCATACTATATATAATAAACCAGTTCACACCACTATATATATATAATAAACCAGTTCACACCCACCACTATATAATAAACCAGTTCACACCACCACTATATAATAAACTAGTTCACACCACTATATATAATAAACCAGTTCACACCATCATATATATAATAAACCAGTTCACACCATCACTATATATAATAAACCAGTTCACACCACCACTATATATAATAAACCAGTTCACACCACTATAATAATAAACTAAGTTCACCACTATATATAATAAACCAGTTCACACCATCACTATATATAATAAACCAGTTCACACCACTATATATAATAAACCAGTTCACACCACTATATAATAAACCAGTTCACACCACTATATATAATAAACCAGTTCACACCACCACTATATATAATAAACTAGTTCACACCATCACTATATATAATAAACCAGTTCACACCACCACTATATAATAAACCAGTTCACACCATCACTATATATAATAAACCAGTTCACACCATCTATATATAATAAACCAGTTCACACCACTATATATAATAAACCAGTTCACACCATCACTATATATAAAATAAACCAGTTCACACCACTATATAATAAACCAGTTCATACCACTATATATAGCTAAACCAGTTCACACCATCACTATATATAATAAACCAGTTCACACCACTCACTATATATAATAACCAGTTCACACCACTATATATAATAAACCAGTTCATACCACTATATATAATAAACCAGTTCACACCATCACTATAATAAACCATTCACACCACTATATATAATAAACTGAGTTCACACCACTATATATAATAAACCAGTTCACACCATCACTATATATAATAAACCAGTTCACACCACTATATATAATAAACCAGTTCACACCACTATATATAATAAGAAACCAGTTCACCACCATCACTATATATAATAAACAGTTCACACACCACTATATATAATAAACCAGTTCACACCACTATATATAATAAACCAGTTCACAACACCACTATATATAATGACCAGTTCATACCACTATATATAATAAACCAGTTCACACCATCACTATATATAATAAAGCAGTTCACACCATCACTATATATATTAAACCAGTTCATACCACTATATATAATAAACTAGTTCACACCATCACTATATATAATAAAACCTGTGTTCACACCATCACTATATATATTAAACCAGTTCACACCACTATATATAATAAACCAGTTCACACCATCACTATATATATTAAACCAGTTCACACCACTATATATAATAAACCAGTTCACACCACTATATATAAGTAATAAACCAGTTCACACCCATCACTATATATAATAAACCAGTTCACACCATCACTATATATAATAAACCAGTTCACCACTATATATAATAAACCAGTTCACACCATCACTATATATAATAAACCAGTTCATACCACTATATAGCAATAAACCAGTTCACACCATCACTATATATAATAAACCAGTTCACACCATCACTATATATAATAAACCAGTTCACACCACTATATATAATAAACCAGTTCATACCACTATATATAATAAACCAGTTCACACCATCACTATATATAATAAACCAGTTCACACCATCACTATATATAATAAACCAGTTCACACCACTATATATAATAAACCAGTTCATACCACCACTATATATAATAAACCAGTTCACAGCACCTATATATATAAGCCAGTTCACAGCACTATATAGTAGAGGATACTTCCACTCCCACGATGCTGATGCAGGCTCCTGCGGATGGGGGTTCTTGAGGGGTGAGGCAGAGCAGGGCTCTGGGAGGTCTGGTTGGGGCCGTGTTGATGGGTTTCTTGGGCTTGTTGGTGTGGTGCTATCTTCCTCTGTGTGGAGCTGGCTGTGGAGATGGGCGCGCCGCGTTCCCATTTGCTGGCCTGCCGCGCCGCCTCGATGGCCGCCTGGTGAGGGGAGCCGCCCGGGACGCTGGGGATGTGCTCTGCTGCCTAGGCCCCACCACCGCCCTCCGACCCACGGCCTCAGGGGGCCGCGCCCACCTCCACTTCCACCCACGCCACCTCCTCCATCTGTAACGCTGGTATCGTTCAGAATGGGCGCCACCTCCGGCAGCGGTGGGGGGAGTATCGGGCCTGGAAGGAGGAGAGAAGGGGAGAGGTGTGAGCAGACTTGAGATGTGGGAGTGGCAGAACAGGGCCATTGGGAACATTTGGTACATCTACGTAATCTTGATCTATTTAGTGGAGTTAGTTTTAGGAACAGGTGTCAGACCAGTCCGACTCCGTTGCCAATTTAATCCTGACTAAATGTAACAACACAACTATCATAGAGTATATCTTTTATTTTAACAGACAGTCAGGCAGACAGAGAGACATTCAGTGCAGAAATGGGTTGGACTGGAGAGAGAGAGGAGTGAGAGAGAGAGAGAGTGAGAGAGAGAGAGAGAGAGAGAGAGAGAGAGAGAGAGAGAGAGAGAGAGCGAGAGAGAGAGAGAGAGAGAGAGAGAGAGAGAGAGAGAGAGAGAGAGAGAGAGAGAGAGTGTGTGTGACAGAGATACAGAGAGATTTACCCCATGTTCTCCATGTGTCAGCTAGATTACTACCAGAAACAAAGTACTGTACATGTCATACTCCAATAATAGTGTAAAACATCTCTACTCATCATGTATTGACACTGTTCTAAGACCATCCATGCCTAATCTCTCTGCTCAGTACTCCATGTCTAAACCCAGCCTAACGCTGATCTGGGGACAGAGTTAAAAGAAGGATAAAGCAGAGCCGTAGTGGTGGAGGTAACTGAAAAACAATAGCAGATTTACCATCCAGTTTCGACAGAACGTTCACGTCAATATTCTAGAATCCTCATAAATAGAATCCTCATAAATAGAATCCTCATTTTCCATCCAATTGAGTCGTTGTGATAACAGTCTGTGTGTGATGACGTAGTGGTTCGATTAAATGGGTTTCCATCGGATTTCACCTTTGTCACTAACATTTAGTGTGGGTTTATTACATTTAACCTTTATTTAACTAGGCAAGGGCCGGATGTGATTTGGCCTGGATTCAAACCAGGGACTGTAGTAGCGCCTCTTGAACTGAGATGCAGTGCCTTAGCCTGCCGCGCCATTAGGGAGTCCAGGGTATATCCTACATGATGAGATTATAGGGAGTCCAGGGTATATCCTACGTGATGAGATTATAGGGAGACCAGGTATATCTCATGATGAGATTATAGGGAGACCAGGGTATATCCTACATGATGAGATTATAGGGAGACCAGGGTATATCCTCGTGATGAAGATTATAGGGAGTCAGGGTATATAGGGGAGTCCAGGTATATCCTACATGATGAGGTTATAGGGGAGACAGGGGTATATCTACGTGATGAGATTATAGGGAGTCCAGGTATATAGATTATAGGGAGACCAGGGTATATCCTACATCATGAGATTATAGGGAGACCAGGGTATATCCTACATGATGAGATTATAGGGAGTCCAGGGTATATCCCTACATCATGAGATTATAGGGAGTCAGGGTATATCCTACATGATGAGATTATAGGGAGACCAGGGTATATCCTACATGATGAGATTATAGGGGAGTCCAGGGTATATCCTACATCATGAGATTATAGGGAGTCCAGGGTATATCCTACATGATGAGATTATAGGGAGATGGGGTATATAGATTATAGGGAGACCAGGGTATATAGATTATAGGAGACCAGGTCAGGGTATATAGATTATAGGGAGTCCATGAGATTATAGGAGTCCAGGGTATATAGATTATAGGGAGTCCAGGGTACATATAGATTATAGGAGTCCAGGGTATATCCTACATGATGATTATAGGGAGTCCAGGTATATCCTACATGATGAGATTATAGGGAGACAGGGTATATCCTACATCATGAGATTATAGGGAGACCAGGTATATCCTACATGATGAGATTATAGGGAGACCAGGGTATATCCTACATCATGAGATTATAGGGAGACCAGGGTATATAGATTATAGGGAGTCCAGGGTATATAGATTATAGGGAGACCAGGGTATATCCTACATCATGAGATTATAGGGAGACCAGGGTATATCCTACATGATGAGATTATAGGGAGTCCAGGGTATATCCTACATGATGAGATTATAGGAGCCCAGGTATATAGATTATAGGGAGTCCAGGGTATATCCTACGTGATGAGATTATAGGGAGTCCAGGGTATATCCTACATGGATTATAAGTTATAGGGGAGACCAGGGTTATATAGATTATAGGGAGTCCAGGGTATATCCTACATGATGAGATTATAGGGAGACCAGGGTATATCCTACATGATGAGATTATAGGGAGTCCAGGGATATCATAGGATTATAGGAGAGTCCAGGGTATATCCTACATGATGAGATTATAGGGAGTCCAGGGTATATCCTACATGATGAGATTATAGGGAGTCCAGGGTATCCTACATGAGATTATAGG
>NW_025747637.1:5000-15000 GCF_021184085.1 Oncorhynchus gorbuscha
AGACTGAGAAGAGAAGAGCTCTGAGTCCCGGTCTGTAGACTGAGAAGAGAAGAGCTCTGAGTCCCGGTCTGAGAAGAGAAGAGCTCTGACTGAGAGAAGAGAAGAGCTCTGAGCCCCGGTCTGTAGACTGAGAAGAGAAGAGAAGAGCTCTGAGCTTCGGGTCTGTAGACTGAGAAGAGAAGAGCTCTGAGCCTCGGTCTGTAGACTGAGAAGAGAAGAGCTCTGAGTCCCGGTCTGTAGACTGAGAAGAGAAGAGAAGAGCTCTGAGCCTCGGTCTGTAGACTGAGAAGAGAAGAGAAGAGTTCTGAGCCTCAGTCTGTAGACTGAGAAGAGAAGAGAAGAGCTCTGAGTCCCGGTCTGTAGACTGAGAAGAGAAGAGCTCTGAGTCCCGGTCTGTAGACTGAGAAGAGAAGAGCTCTGAGCCCCGGTCTGTAGACTGAGAAGAGAAGAGCTCTGAGCCCCAGTCTCTAGACTGAGAAGAGAAGAGCTCTGAGTCCCGGTCTGTAGATTGAGAACAGAAGAGATGAGGGGAGAGAAGAAGGTTGATGGAGGAAATTGGAGGTAATGAAAGCAGTCAAAAACGACCAATTTAAAGGTGTCAGTCAGCAGCAGGCCTAGAGGTAGAAATCTAGAGGAGCGCCTCCCTCCCTCCCTCCCTCCCTCCCTCCCTCCCTCCCTCCCCCCTCCCTCCCTCCCTCCTCCCTCCCTCCCTCCCTCTCCCTCCCTATCTCTCTGCTATAAGTCTCATGGAGGCCATGCTGCCTGAATGATGCGTGTTGCCATACTTGGCAGGAAACAAGCTCTCTAATTGCTGTTCCTGTGTGGCAGCCAGAGAGCCAGGCAACGTTTCATTTGTGTAGCAGACGGGTATTATAATAAACGTTCAGAGTTTTTTTTTCCGTAGCAGATGGGTGGGGTTATAGTATACATGCTCCTGAAAAGTTAGCCTGCCTGGGCTTTCAGCCTCTCTGTTAGCTTTGACACCCCTGGGGGAACTCCTTCATTTAATCAGTCAGGACTAAGTAGATCCTTAGATGTATGTAATCATATGTCTAGATCGCAAAGCTTCCGTTAGTTCCCCGGTATTAGCTGTTATCAGCCATCACTAACATAGAGTGGCTGCTGCCAACACACAGACTCAAATCTCTCTTGCCACTTTAATAATTTGATTTGTTTGTGTAGCTCTGTGCAGGGATGATAAGCATTATCCCGCTGTGGTGGGGAGTGGGGAGCGACACAACTGGCCCCGTGCTTCACATTACGACTGGACACAGCTCTGTGTAGGTCGATATAGCCTCTGTGTAGGTCGATATAGCCTCTGTGTAGGTCGATATAGCCTCTGTGTAGGTCGATATAGCCTCTGTGTAGGTCGATGCAGCTCTGTGTAGGTCGATATAGCCTCTGTGTAGGTCGATATAGCCTCTGTGTAGGTCGATATAGCCTCTGTGTAGGTCGATATAGCCTCTGTGTAGGTCGATATAGCCTCTGTGTAAGTCGATGCAGCTCTGTGTAGGTCGATATAGCTTCTGTGTAGGTCGATATAGCCTCTGTGTAGGTCGATATAGCCTCTGTGTAGGTCGATATAGCCTCTGTGTAGGTCGATATAGCCTCTGTGTAGGTCGATATATCTCTGTGTAGGTCGACACAGCCTCTGTGTAGGTCGATATAGCCTCTGTGTAGGTCGATATAGCCTCTGTGTAGGTCGATATAGCCTCTGTGTAGGTCGATATAGCCTCTGTGTAGGTCGATATAGCCTCTGTGTAGGTCGATATATCTCTGTGTAGGTCGACACAGCCTCTGTGTAGGTCAATATAGCCTCTGTGTAGGTCGATATAGCCTCTGTGTAGGCCGATATAGACTCTGTGTAGGTCGATATAGCCTCTGTGTAGGTCGATATAGCCTCTGTGTAGGCCGATATAGACTCTGTGTAGGTCGATATAGACTCTGTGTAGGTCGATATAGCCTCTGTGTAGGTCGATATAGCCTCTGTGTAGGTCGATGCAGCTCTGTGTAGGTCGATATAGCCTCTGTGTAGGTCGATATAGCCTCTGTGTAGGTCGATGCAGCTCTGTGTAGGTCGATATAGCCTCTGTGTAGGTCGATGCAGCTCTGTGTAGGTCGATATAGCCTCTGTGTAGGTCGATATAGCCTCTGTGTAGGTCGATATAGCCTCTGTGTAGGTCGATATAGCCTCTGTGTAGGTCGATATAGCCTCTGTGTAGGTCGATGCAACTCTGTGTAGGTCGATATAGCCTCTGTGTAGGTCGATATAGCCTCTGTGTAGGTAGATGTAGCTCTGTGTAGGTCGATATAGCTCTGTGTAGGTCGATATAGCCTCTGTGTTGTCGATATAGCCTCTGTGTAGGTCGATGCATAGCCTCTGTGTAGGTCGATATAGCCTCTGTGTAGGTCGATATAGCCTCTGTGTAGGTCGATGCAGCTCTTTGTAGGTCGATATAGCCTCTGTGTAGGTCGATATAGCCTCTGTGTAGGTCGATGCAGCTCTTTGTAGGTCGATATAGCCTCTGTGTAGGTCGATATAGCCTCTGTGTAGGTCGATGCAGCTCTTTGTAGGTCGATATAGCCTCTGTGTAGGTCGATATAGCCTCTGTGTAGGTCGATATAGCCTCTGTGTACGTCGATATAGCCTCTGTGTAGGTCGATGTAGCTCTGTGTAGGTCAATATAGCCTCTGTGTAGGTCGATATAGCCTCTGTGTAGGTCGATATAGCCTCTGTGTAGGTCGATGTAGCTCTGTGTAGGTCGATATAGCCTCTGTGTAGGTCGACACAGCTCTGTGTAGGTCGATATAGCCTCTGTGTAGGTCGATATACAGAGCTATGTCGACTCTCAGCTCATCTCATAACCCTCAGCTCATCTCATAACCTCAGCTCATCTCATAACCCTCAGCTCATCTCATAACCCCTCATCTCATAACCCTCAATTAATCTCATAACCCTAATCTCATAACCCTCAACTCATCTCATAACCCTAATCTCATCTCATAACCCTAATCTCATAACCCTCAGCTCATCTCATAACCCTAATCTCATAACCCTCAGCTCATCTCATAACCCTAATCTCATAACCCTCAGCTCATCTCATAACCCTAATCTCATAACCCTCAGCTCATCTCATAACCCTAATCTCATAACCCTCAGCTCATCTCATAACCTAATCTCATAACCCTCAGCTCATCTCATAACCCTAATCTCATAACCCTCAGCTCATCTCATAACCCTAATCTCATAACCCTCAGCTCATCTCATAACCCTAATCTCATAACCCTCAGCTCATCTCATAACCCTAATATCATAACCCTCAGCTCATCTCATAACTGTCACGCCCTGGCCTTAGTATTCTGTGTTTTCAGTGTTATTTTGGTTAGGCCAGGGTGTGACATGGGGATTTATGTGGTTTGTTTTGTCTGGGGTTGTTTGTAGTTATGGGATTGTGGTTAGAGTAGTACTCTAGGTAAGTCTATGGTTGTCTGAAGTGGTTCTCAATCAGAGGCAGGTGTTTATCGTTGTCTCTGATTGGGAACCATATTTAGGCAGCCATATTCTTTAGGTCTTTTGTGGGTGATTGTTCCTGTCTTTGTGTTTGTGGCACCAGATAGGACTGTTTTGGTTTTTCACATTTTTTGTTTTGTAGATTGTTGTATTTTCATCTTTATTAAAGACGTACAAAAATAACCACCCTGCATTTTGGTCCGCCTCTCTTTCACCAGAAGAAAACCGTTACAATAACCCTCATCTCATCACCCTCAGTTCATCTCCTCCTGGAGCCAGTCTCTCTGGGTCTGAAATTAACAACTAGGCCCTGCATAGATTTTCCCTCTTTTTCACCCCCTCTTCCCTCCCCCTCTCTTTCCACCTCTCCTTCCACCTCTCTCTCTCTCTCTCCATGTTTATCTTGCTCTCTCTCTCTCTCTCTCTCCATGTTTATCTTGCTCTCTCTCTCTCTCTCCATGTTTATCTTGCTCTCTCTCTCTCTCTCTCTCTCATGTTTATCTTGCTCTCTCTCTCCATGTTTATCTTGCTCTCTCTCTCTCTCTCTCTCCATGTTTTATCTTCTCTCTCTCTCCATGTTTATCTTGCTCTCTCTCCCTCTCTCTCTCTCTCTCTCTCTCTCTCCATGTTTATCTTGCTCTCTCTCTCTCTCTCTCTCTCCATGTTTATCTTGCTCTCTCTCTCTCTCCATGTTTCTATCTCTCTCTCTCTCTCTCTCTCCATGTTTATCTTGCTCTCTCTCTCTCTCTCTCTCCATGTTTATATTGCTCTCTCTCTCTCTCTCCATGTTTATATTGCTCTCTCTCTCTCTCTCTCTCTCTCTCTCTCTCTCTCTCTATGTTTATCTTGCTCTCTCTGTCTCTCTCTCTCCTCTTCTCTTCCCTCTATATATATTTCCTCTCCTCCCCCTTTAATCTTCTCAACCTATATTTCATATCCGGAGAGAGCCGATACATATTCATCTGAAAGTGATTTTATGTAGCTGCTTCCTAGATCACAGCCAGTCGTGGTAGATTCAGAACCTGGACAGACATTCTTAGCTTAGCTGACACTGCACCCCCATTGATCTCCAATATGTTTATATATTATATTTTTTCTTGCCTTCAGTCTAATTTACTGGGAAACACATTCCTAAATAGTCCTTTCTTGCGTTCAATGTCATTTGCTGGGAAAACAATTTGTTTAACAGACCTTTGCATTTGACCAGTATGGCAATATGTTGAACTGTAGCTTTTGGGTCGCGTGTAATTCATTTCAACTTGTGAAGTCGTTGACCGAAGGTTCTGTTTCAATGGGAGTGGTTTTGGTACGGCTGGTTCTTTACAAAATGAAGTATCAGAACAATCTGAGATTGTTTTCCAGGCCTGGTGAACTCTCGTACAGGCTCTCTAATAGGGTGATGTGTTTCACCCCTCTTCTGTACATTTCAATGGGAAGCAACTTCTTAAACAGTCATTTGGCCTTTCAGTTGAGTTGACTACATGGTACTATGTTGAACTGTAGACTACAAGGTACTATGTTGAACTGTAGACTACATGGTACTATGTTGAACTGTAGACATGGTATATGTTGAACTGTAGACTACATGGTTCTATGTTAAACTGTAGACTATATGTTGAACTGTAGACTACATGGTTCTATGTTAAACTGTAGACTACATGGTTCTATGTTAAACTGTAGACTACATGGTACTATGTTAAACTGTAGACTACATGGTACTATGTTGAACTGTAGACTACATGGTTCTATGTTGAACTGTAGACTACATGGTTCTATGTTGAACTGTAGACTATATGTTGAACTGTAGACTACATGGTTCTATGTTCAACTGTAGACTACATGGTTCTATGTTAAACTGTAGACTACATGGTTCTATGTTAAACTGTAGACTACATGGTTCTATGTTGAACTGTAGACTATATGTTGAACTGTAGACTACATGGTTCTATGTTGAACTGTAGACTATATGTTGAACTGTAGACTACATGGTTCCATGTTAAACTGTAGACTACATGGTTCTATGATGAACTATAGACTACATTGGTACTATGTTGAACTGTAGACTATATGTTGAACTATAGACTACATGGTACTATGTTGAACTGTAGACTACATGGTACTATGTTGAACTGTAGACTACATGGTTCTATGTTGAACTGTAGACTATATGTTGAACTGTAGACTACATGGTTCTATGTTGAACTGTAGACTACATGGTTCTATGTTAAACTGTAGACTACATGGTACTATGTTAAACTGTAGACTACATGGTACTATGTTGAACTGTAGACTACATGGTACTATGTTGAACTGTAGACTATATGTTGAACTTGACTACATGTTGAACTGTAGACTATGTTGAACTGTAGACTACATGGTTCTATGTTAAACTGTAGACTACATGGTTCTATGTTAAACTGTAGACTACATGGTACTATGTTGAACTGTAGACTACATGGTACTATGTTGAACTGTAGACTACATGGTTCTATGTTGAACTGTAGACTATATGTTGAACTGTAGACTACATGGTTCCATGTTAAACTGTAGACTACATGGTTCTATGTTAAACTGTAGACTACATGGTACTATGTTGAACTGTAGACTACATGGTACTATGTTGAACTGTAGACTACATGGTTCTATTTTGAACTGTAGACTATATGTTGAACTGTAGACTACATGGTTCTATGTTGAACTGTAGACTATATGTTGAACTGGACTACAAGGTACTATGATGAACTGTAGACTATATGTTGAACTATAGACTACAAGGTACTATGTTGAACTGTAGACTACATGGTACTATGTTGAACTGTAGACTACATGGTACTATGTTGAACTGTAGACTACATGGTACTATGTTGAACTATAGACTATATGGTACTATGTTGAACTGTAGACTACATGGTACTATGTTGAACTGTAGACTACATGGTTCTATGTTGAACTGTAGACTATATGTTGAACTGTAGACTACATGGTTCTATGTTGAACTGTAGACTACATGGTACTATGTTAAACTGTAGACTACATGGTTCTATGTTAAACTGTAGACTACATGGTTCTATGTTAAACTGTAGACTACATGGTACTATGTTAAACTGTAGACTACATGGTACTATGTTGAACTGTGAGCTACTATATGTTGAACTGTAGACTACATGGTTCTATGTTGAACTGTAGACTATATGTTGAACTGTAGACTACATGGTTCTATGTTCAACTGTAGACTACATGGTTCTATGTTAAACTGTAGACTACATGGTTCTATGTTAAACTGTAGACTACATGGTTCTATGTTGAACTGTAGACTATATGTTGAACTGTAGACTACATGGTTCTATGTTGAACTGTAGACTATATGTTGAACTGTAGACTACATGGTTCCATGTTAAACTGTAGACTACATGGTTCTATGTTGAACTATAGACTACATGGTACTATGTTGAACTGTAGACTATATGTTGAACTATAGACTACATGGTTCTATGTTGAACTGTAGACTATATGTTGAACTGTAGACTACATGGTTCTATGTTGAACTGAACTATATGTTGAACTGTAGACTACATGGTTCTATGTTAAACTGTAGACTACATGGTTCTATGTTAAACTGTAGACTACATGGTACTATGTTAAACTGTAGACTACATGGTACTATGTTGAACTGTAGACTACATGGTTCTATGTTGAACTGTAGACTATATGTTGAACTGTAGACTACATGGTTCTATGTTGAACTGAACTATATGTTGAACTGTAGACTTCATGGTTCTATGTTGAACTGTAGACTACATGGTTCTATGTTAAACTGTAGACTACATGGTTCTATGTTGAACTGTAGACTATATGTTGAACTGGAGCTACATGGTTCTATGTTGAACTGTAGACTATATGTTGAACTGTAGACTACATGGTTCCATGTTAAACTGTAGACTACATGGTTCTATGTTAAACTGTAGACTACATGGTACTATGTTGAACTGTAGACTACATGGTACTATGTTGAACTGTAGACTACATGGTTCTATTTTGAACTGTAGACTATATGTTGAACTATAGACTACATGGTTCTATGTTGAACTGTAGACTATATGTTGAACTGTAGACTACAATGGTACTATGATGAACTGTAGACTATATGTTGAACATAGACTACAAGGTTCTATGTTGAACTGTAGACTACATGGTACTATGTTAAACTGTAGACTACATGGTACTATGTTAAACTGTAGACTACATGGTGCTATGTTGAACTATAGACTATGGTACTATGTTGAACTGTAGACTACATGGTACTATGTTGAACTGTAGACTACATGGTTCTATGTTGAACTGTAGACTATATGTTGAACTGTAGACTACATGGTTCTATGTTGAACTGTAGACTACATGGTACTATGTTAAACTGTAGACTACATGGATATGTTAAACTGTAGACTACATGTTGAACTGTAGACTACACATGTGACTATGTTAAACTGTAGACTATATGTTGAACTGTAGACTACTATGTTGAACTGTAGACTACATGGTACTATGTTGAACTGTAGACTATATGTTGGTAGACTACATGGTAGACTACATGTTGAACTGTAGACTACAAGGTACTATGTTGAACTGTAGACTACATGTTGAGGTACTATGTTGAACTGTAGACTACATGTTGAACTGTAGACTACATGGTACTATGTTGAACTGTAGACTACATGGTACTATGTTGAACTGTAGACTATATGTTGAACTGTAGACTATAGTACTATGATGAACTGTAGACTATGTTGAACAGTAGACTATGTTGAACTGTAGAACTACATGGTACTATGTTGAACTATAGACTATATGGTACTATGTTGAACTATAGACTATATGGTACTATGTTGAACTATAGACTACATGGTACTATGTTGAACTGTAGATATATGGTACTATGTTGAACTATAGACTATATGGTACTATGTTGAACTGTAGACTACATGTTGAACTGTAGACTACATGGTACTATGATTAACTGTAGACTATATGTTGAACTGTAGACTACATGGTACTATGTTGAACTGTAGACTATATGGTACTATGTTGAACTATAGACTACATGGGTACTATGTTGAACTGTAGACTATATGTTGAACTGTAGACTACATGGTACTATGTTGAACTGTAGACTACATGGTACTATGTTGAACTGTAGACTATATGGTACTATGTTGAACTATAGACTACATGGGTACTATGTTGAACTGTAGACTATATGTTGAACTGTAGACTATATGTTGAACTGCAGACTATATGTTGAACTGTAGACTACATGGTACTATGTTAAACTGTAGACTATATGTTGAACTATGAGCTACATGGTACTATGTTAAACTGAAGACTACATGGTACTATGTTAAACTATAGACTACAAGGTGCTATGTTAAACTACAGCATTCAGGTCACATCTAAATCACCATGGCCCTATTTCAACTGAAGTGGTTTTAGTCTGTTGCAAAATGAAAACAGAATAATCTGAGATTGTTTCTTAGAGTCAGTGAACTCTACTCACGTAGTTTGACCTACGACATTTGGGTGACATGTAATTTCATTTTGACCCGTAGAAGTTGAGTGAAAGTTTGTGTTGCATGTTGAATGAAGAGTAGAATAACGTCCAGCTCAGTTTCCCAGCCCTGGTGATCTCATAGGTCTCACACCACAGCAGAAACAGCAGCTCTACAGCTGGGGTTGTGTGTGTGTGGGGGGGGTTGTGTGTGTGTGTGTGTGTGTGTGTGTGTGTGTGTGTGTGTGTGTGTGTGTGTGTGTGTGTGTGTGTGTGTGTGTGTGTGTGTGTGTGTGTGTGTGTCTGTGTCTGTGTGTGTGTGTGTTTTGTGTGTGTGTGTGTGTGTGTGTGTGTGTGTGTGTGTCTGTGTGTGTGTGTGTGTCTGTGTGTGGGTTTTGGTGTAGTGTGTGTGTGTGTGTGTCTGTGTGTGTGTGTGTGTGTGTGTGTGTGTGTGTGTGTGTGTGTGTGTGTGTGTGTGTGTGTGTGTGTGTGTGTGTGTGTGTGTGTCTGTGGGGGTTTTGGTGTGTGTGTCTGTGTGTGTGTGTGTGTGAGTGTGTGTGTGTGTGTGTGTGTGTGTGGGTTTTGTGTGTGTGTGTGTGTGTGTGTGTGTGTGTGTGTGCGTGCGTGTGTGTGTGTGTGTGTGTGTGTGTATTGGTGTGTGTGTGTGTGTGTGCAGCATTACCCTGCTAGTAGCAGTTCATGCGTAGGTCAGGCAGCTTGCTGCATGGGGGAGACCGTCTTGGCTCAGACACAGCATGTGTCCCAAATGGCCACTTCTTATTCCCTATTTAGTGCATAGGGCCGGGTTCCATTTGAGTGCACCTCTAGTCTTCTGAGAGCAGCTCATATCCACAGTGTTGCTTTGGAAGCAATGTGTGTCTGACAGACACCCGGTTCAGATAGTATTCAGCAACTTTCAAAATACGTTGAGCGTTTGCTTTGCTTCC
>NW_025747637.1:20000-30000 GCF_021184085.1 Oncorhynchus gorbuscha
CTTCAGTACAGTATGACATAGACATAGACTCTTCAGTACAGTATGACATAGACTCTTCAGTACAGTATGACATAGACATAGACTCGTCAGTACAGTATGACATAGACATAGACTCTTCAGCACAGTATGACATAGACATAGACTCTTCAGCACAGTATGACATAGACATAGACTCTTCAGCACAGTATGACATAGACATAGACTCTTCAGTACAGTATGTCATATTCTCTCAATCTATATTTTCAAAGGGATGTGAATCCCGTGTTCATATTTCACAAACACTTGATATACAGTGCATTCGGAAAGTATTCAGACCCCTTGACTTTTTCCACATTTTGATACATTACAGCCTTATTATAAAATTGATTAAATACATACAAATCCTCATCAATCTACACACAATACCCCAATAGTGACATCCCAATACCCCATAATGACATCCCAATACCCCATAATGACATCCCAATACTCAACAATAACATCACAATACCCATAATGACATCAGAATACCCCATAATGACATCACAATACTCAACAATAACATCACAATACCCCATAATGACATCAGAATACCCCATAATGACATCACAATACTCAACAATAACATCACAATACTCAACAATAACATCACAATACCAAAACAATGACATCACAATACCCCATAATGACATCACAATTACCCAACGATGACATCACAATACCCCCATAATGACATCACAATTACCAACGATGACAAAGCAAGAACAGGTTGTTATACATTTTAGCAAATGCATTAAAAATATAAAACAGATATACCTTATTTGCATAAGAATCAGACCCTTTGCTATGAGACTCGACATTGAGGGGCGGCAGGGTAGCCTAGTGGTTAGAGCATTTTTACTAGTAACCGAAAGGTTCCAAGTTCAAATCCCTGAGCTGACAAGGTACAAATCTGTCGTTCTGCCCCTGAACAAGGCACTTAACCCACTGTTCCCAGGTCGTCATTGAAAATAAGATTTTGTTCTTAACTGACTTGCCTGGTTAAATAAAGGTAAAATAAAAAAATATAAACAAATTGAAGGTGCATCCTGTTTCCATTGATCATCCTTGAGAGGTTTCTGCAACTTAATTGGAGACCACCTGTGGTAAATTCAATTGATTGGACATGATTTGGAAAGGCACAAACCTGTCTGTATGAGGTCCCACAGTTGACAGTGAATATCAGAGCGAAAAACCAAGCCGTGAGGTCTAAGGAATTGTCCGTAGAGCTCCGAGAGACAGTATATCTTTATTCCAACCCATAGACAGGTCCGTTGTATAATGCTGTAGTGTATTACAGACAGAATCCTCTGTGTTTATCCCCCTTTAAATGTATCATGTGTTATTTATGTGACATGGGAATATTTCTTTATCCTGCTGCTCCTAAGAGAGTTGACTTTGATTAAATTGTGCAAAGCTTCTCTCGTCTATCGATAATGCTACCATACGGGTCTGTGTTGTGAAGATTCTGCTACCTCCTGTGAATCAGTCTCGGAGAACCTACGTCCTGAATGGCCCTCATTCCTATTCTCTTCTCAGGACCCATAGGGCTCCGGTCAAAAGTTTAGTGCCCTATTTAGGGAAAGAGGGTGCCATTTGGGACAGACAGAGTCTCAGAGATGATTAAGACCTAAGTATCCAAGCGATGCGGCCCCCTGTCTCCCCTGTCTCCCCCTGTCCCCCCTGTCCCCCTGTCCCCCTGTCCCCTCCGTCTCCACTGTTCAATAGCATTAGGAACTGGAGAACCAAGAGAGAGAAAGATGGAGGAATTGGTGTTTAATTGAGTTAATAATAACTTCTGGATGTCATAGCTATTAACCTTGAAATAATGTCAATTTGAATTAGACTAATCTGATTGAGCCAGCCTGCGCTCTCTCTCTCTCTGTCAAACCGTCTGGTTTCACAGCGCCTCTCTCTCTCTCTCTCTCTATATATATATATATATATATATATATATATATATATATATCTATATATATCTGTCTCTCTTTCTTTTTTTCTCTCTCGCTCCTCAAGCCTCTCTCTCTCTCTCTCTCTCTCTCTCTCTCTCTCTCTCTCTCTCTCTCTCTCGCTCTCTCTCTCTCTCTCTCTCTCTCTCTCTCTCTTCTCTCTCTCTCTCTCTCTCTCTCTCTCTCTCTCTCTCTCTCTCTCTCTCTTTCTCTCGTTCTCTCTCTCTCTCTCTCTCTCTCTCTCTCTCTCTCTCTCTCTCTCTCTCTCTCTCTCTCTCTCTCTCTCTCTCTCTCTCTCTCTCTCTCTCTCTCTCTCTCTCTCTCTCTCAAGCCTCCTGTTTTCACAGCGCCTCAGAATGGAGTCACCATCTAGCACAACCCTTAGAACTCCCCACTATGTCGTGGGCTTCTAAGTGCCAGTAGTGGAAGTGATTTAAAACAAGGAAGTGAATTTGAGCCAATCTGAAATCAAGGTCTTATAATTCGATTTCGCAGATAAACTTTATAGGCCTGAAATCAGAATCGATTGGTCTTCACAAAAATTATATGGTCAGTGTCAGTGTGATAAGAGCAGCTACGTCTGGTAAGATGAGGGGTGGAGGTCTGTGTCTATTTGTCAATAACTGCTATTGCCCAATGTCTAATATTAAAGAAGTCTTGAGGTATTGCTCACCTCATGATAAGCTGTAGACACAGACTATCTACCAAGAGAGTTCTCATCTATATTATTAGAAGCCGTCTATTTACCACCACAAACCGATGCTGGCACGAAGACCTCACTCAACCACCTGTATAGGGCCATAAGCAAACGAGAACATGCTCATCCAGAAGCGGAGCTCCTAGTGGCCGGGACGTTACTGCAGACAATACTTTAATCAGTTCTACCTCATTTCTACCAGCATGTCACATGTGCAACCAGAGGGAAAAATACTCTAGACCACCTTTTAATCCACACACAGAGACGTGTACAAAGCTCTCCCTCGCCCATTTGGCAAATCTGACTATAATTATATCCTCCTGATTCCTGCTTACCAGTGGAAACTAAAGCAGGAAGTACCAGTGACTTTCTTAATATGGAAGGGGTCAAGTGACGCAGATGCTATGCTTCAGGACTGTTTTGCATAGACTGGAATATGTGCCGTGATTTATCCAATGGCTTTGAGGAGTATACCCGACCTACCTCGACTAACCTGTACCCCTACCTACCTCGACTAACCTGTACCCCCACACATTGACTAACCTGTACCCCCACACGTTGACTAACCTGTACCCCTACCGACCTCAACTAACCTGTACCCCTACCGACCCGACTAACCTGTACCCCACACATTGACTAACCTGTACCCCTACCGACCTCAACTAACCTGTACCCCTACCGACCTCGACTAACCTGTACCCCCACACATTGACTAACCTGTACCCCTACCGACCTCGACTAACCTGTACCCCCACACATTGACTAACATGTACCCCTACTACCTCAACTAACCTGTACCCCTACCGACCTCGACTAACCTGTACCCCCACACATTGACTAACCTGTACCCCACACATTGACTAACCTGTACCTCTACTACCTCGACTAACCTGTACCCCCACACCTCGACTAACACCCCCACCGACCTCGACTAACCTGTACCCCCACACCTCGACTAACCTGTACCCTACCGACCTCAACTAACCTGTACCCCTACCGACCTCAACTAACCTGTACCCCTACCGACCTCGACTAACCTGTACCCCTACCGACCTCGACTAACCTGTGCCCCCACACATTGACTAACCTGTACCCCGCACATTGACTAACCTGTACCCCACACATTGACTAACCTGTACCCCCACACATTGACTAACCTGTACCCCATTACATTGACTAACCTGTACCCCCACACATTGACTAACCTGTACTCCACACATGTACCCCCACACATTGACTAACCTGTACCCCCACACATTGACTAACCTGTACCCCCACACATTGACTAACCTGGACCCCACACATGTACCCCCACACATTGACTAACCTGTACCCCACACATTGACTAACCTGTACCCCACACATGTACCCCCACACATTGACTAACCTGTACCCCACACATGTACCCCCACACATTGACTAACCTGTACCCCCACACATTGACTAACCTGTACCCCCACACAATGAATAGCCTGTACCCCCCACACATTGACTATCCTGTACCCCACACAATGAATAGCCTGTACCCACACATTGACTAACCTGTACCCCACACAATGAATAGCCTGTACCCCCACACATTGACTAACCTGTACCCCCACACAATGAATAGCCTGTACCCCCACACATTGACTAACCTGTACCCCACACAATGAATAGCCTGTACCCCCACACATTGACTAACCTGTACCCCACACAATGAATAGCCTGTACCCCCTAACATTGACTAACCTGTGCCCCCCACACAATGAATAGCCTGTACCCCACACATTGACTAACCTGAACCCCCACACAATGAATAGCCTGTACCCCCACACATTGACTAACCTGTACCCCCACACATTGACTAACCTGTACCCCCACACATTGACTAACTTGTGCCCTACCACCTCAACTAACCTGTACCCCACACATTGACTAACTGTGCCCCTACCGACCTCAACTAACCTGTACCCCACTACCCGCCTAACCTGTACCCCCCACACATTGACTAACCTGTACCCCCACACATTGACTAACCTGTACCCCCACACATTGACTAACCTGTACCCCACACATTGACTAACCTGTACCCCTACTACCTCAACTAACCTGTACCCCTACCGACCTCAACTAACCTGTACCCCTACCGACCTCGACTAACCTGTACCCCTACCAACCTCGACTAACCTGTGCCCCACACATTGACTAACCTGTACCCCCACACATTGACTAACCTGTACCCCCACACATTGACTAACCTGTACCCCCACACATTGACTTAACCTGTACCCCACACATTGACTAACCTGTACCCCCACACATTGAATAACCTTGTACCCCCACACATGTACCCCCACATATTGACTAACCTGTACCCCCACATTGACTAACCTGTACCTACACAATGAATAGTCACATTGACTAACCTGTACCCCACACATGACTAACCCCCACACATTGACTAACCTGTACCCCACACATTGACTAACCTGTACCCCACACATGTGACACATTGACTAACCTGTACCCCACACATGTACCCCCACACATTGACTAACCTGTACCCCACACATTGACTAACCCTGTACCCCCACACAATGAATAGTACCCTCACACATTGACTAAACACTGTACCCCCACACAATGAATAGCCTGTACCCTCACACATTGACTAACCTGTACCCCAACACAATGAATAGCCTGTACCCCCACACATTGACTAACACATGTATTTCACACCATTGACTAACCTGTACCCCTACACATTGACTAACCTGTACCCCACACAATGAATAGCCTGTACCCCCACACATTGACTAACCTGTACCCACACACACACATTGACTAACCTGTACCCCACACATTGACTATCAACCCCCCACACAATGAATAGCCTGTAACCTGTACCCCCACACACACATTGACTAACCTGTACCCCCACACATTGAATACCCCACACATGTACCCCCACACACATTGACTAACCTGTACCCCACACATGTAACCCCCACACAATGAATAGCCTGTATTTCACACATTGACTAACCTGTACCCTGACACAATGAATAGCCTGTACCCTCACACATTGACTAACCTGTACCCACACAATGAATAGCCTGTACCCCACACATTGACTAACCTGTACCCCCACACAATGAATAGCCTGTACCCCACACATTGACTAACCTGTACCCTACACAATGAATAGCCTGTACCTCACACATTGACTAACTACCCCACAATGAATAGCCTGTGCCCCCACACATTGACTAACCTGTCCCACACATTGAATAGCCTGTACTGTACCCTTACTGTCAACTAACCTTACCTAACCGATTGACTAATCCTGTACCCCCACATTGACTAACCTGAACCCCCCACACATTGACTAACCTGTACCCCTACCACATTGACTAACCTGTACCCCCACACATTGACTAACCTGTACCTACCACCTGACTAACCTGTACCCCCACACATTGACTAACCTGTACCCCTACACACATTGACTAACCTGTACCCCACATTGACTAACTGTACCCCACACATTGACTAACCTGTACCCCCACACATTGACTAACCTGTACCCACACATGTACACATTGACTAACCTGTACCCCACACATTGACTAACCTGTACCCCCCTACCAACTAACCTGTACCCCCAACTCAACTAACCTGTACCCCACACATTGACTAACCTGTAACCTGAATAACCTGTACCCCCACACATTGACTAACCTGTACCCCCACACAATAACCTGTACCCCACACACATTGACTAACCTGTACCCCCACACATTGACTAACCTGTACCCCACACATTGACTAACCTGTACCTAACATGTACCCACACATTGACTAACCTGTACCCCCACACATTGACTAACCTGTACCCCACACATTGACTAACCTGTACCCCACACATGTACCCCACACATTGACTAACCTGTACCCCCACACATTGACTAACCTGTACCCCACACATGTACCCCACACATTGACTAACCTGTACCTACACATGTACCCCCACACATTGACTAACCTGTACCCCCCCACACATTGACTAACCTGTACCCCACACAATGAATAGCCTGTACCCCCACACATTGACTAACCTGTACCCCCACACAATGAATAGCCTGTACCCCCACACATTGACTAATAAATAACCCACACAATGAATAGCCTGCCCCCACACATTGACTAACCTGTACCCCCCACACAATGAATAACCTGTACCCCCACACATTGACTAACCTGTACCCCCTAACACAATGAATACCTGTGCCCCCACACATTGACTAACCTGTACCCCACACAATGAATAGCCTGTACCCCCACACATTGACTAACCTGTACCCCACACAGCCTGTACCCCCACACATTGACTAACCTGTACCCCACACAATGAATAGCCTGTACCCCCACACATTGACTAACCTGTACCCCACAATGAATAGCCTGTACCCCCACACATTGACTAACCTGTACCCCCACACAATGAATAGCCTGTACCCCCACCACATTGACTAACCTGTATTGCCCCCACACAATGAATAGCCTGTACCCCCACACATTGACTAACCTGTACCCCCACACATTGATAACCTGTACCCCCACACATTGACTAACCTGTACCCCCTGACAACTAATACCCCCACACATTGACTAACCTGTACCCCTACCACCTTGACTAACCTGTACCCCACACATTGACTAACCTGTACCCCCACACATTGACTAACCTGTTGCCCCTACTACGTCAACTAACCTGTACCCAACCGACTCGGACAACCTGTACCCCTACCGACTCTCTCCTCGACACTGTAGATTCTGTTGTGGTTCCCCCACATTGACTAACCTGTATCCCCCAAAACATTGACTTAACCTGATTACCCCCACCATTGACTTAGTTATTTATTTAATAAAACCTTATGTACCCCCACACATTGACAACCTGTACCCCCGTGGACACATTGTTTGAAATGGTGTTTGTACCCCCACACATTGACTAACCTGTGCCCTGAACACATGTACCCCCACACATTGACTAACCTGTCACCCCTGCACATTGACTAACGACGTGTTTCTGTACCCCCACACATTGACTAACCTTGTACCCCCTACATGCTGGGGATTGACTATGGCTACCTGTTGCCCCGAAACACAATAGGATTCCAGTCCTCTGTACCTGTGCCCCAACTCATATGACTAATAGATTCCACGTTGATTAAACCTGTGCCCAGCTACACAATGAGATTTGCACGTTCAGCCTGATTGATATTGACTAACTTACACCCACACAATGAATAGCCTCTCTACACATTGACTAACCTGTACCCCACAATGAATAGCCTGTACCCCATTGTTACACATGAATAGCCTGTTCTACACATTGACTAACCTGTACCCCCACACAATGAATAGCCTGTACCCCCACACATTGACTAACCTGAACCCCCACATAATGAATAGCCTGTTACACATTGACTCTATACACTGTACTCCCCACACATTGACTAACCTGTACACACATTGACTAACTTGTACCTCACACATGTAACCTGTACCCCCACACATTGACTAAGTACCTCTCAACTAACATGTATACCGTAGTCTGTCACATTGTACCCCACACAATGAATAGCCTGTACCCCACACATTGACTAACGTTACCACCCCACACATGTACCCCCACTACCTCGACTAACCTGTACCCCCACACATTGACTAACCTGTACCCCCACACATTGACTAACCTGTACCCCCACACATTGACTAACCTGTACCCCACACATTGACTAACCTGTACCCCTACTACCTCGACTAACCTGTACCCCACACATGTACCCTACCGACCTCGACTAACCTGTACCCCTACCGACCTCGACTAACCTGTACCCTACCGACCTCGACTAACCTGTACCCCCACACATTGACTAACCTGTACCCTACCGACCTCGACTAACCTGTACCCCTACCTACCTCGACTAACCTGTACCCCCACACATTGACTAACCTGTACCCCCACACATTGACTAACCTGTACCCCTACCGACCTCGACTAACCTGTAACCCCGCACATTGACGCTGTACCAGTACCGCCTGTATATAGCCTTGTTATTGTTATGTAATTTTATGGTGTTCCTTTTTATAAATAAAAATTACTTTAGTTTATTTTATAATTATTTTATAAATAACTCTACCAGGCTCTATATGCTGTAGTCTGTTACCAGGCTCTATATGCTGTAGTCTGTTACCAGGCTCTATATACTGTAGTCTGTTACCAGGCTCTATATACTGTAGTCTGTTACCAGGCTCTATATACTGTAGTCCGTTACCAGGCTCTATATACTGTAGTCTGTTACCAGGCTCTCTCTATATGCTGTAGTCTGTTACCAGGCTCTATATACTGTAGTCTGTTACCAGGCTCTATATACTGTAGTCTGTTACCAGGCTCTATATGCTGTAGTCTGTTACCAGGCTCTATATGCTGTAGTCTGTTACCAGGCTCTATATACTGTAGTCTGTTACCAGGCTCTATATACTGTAGTCTGTTACCAGGCTCTATATACTGTAGTCCGTTACCAGGCTCTATATACTGTAGTCTGTTACCAGGCTCTATATGCTGTAGTCTGTTACCAGGCTCTATATACTGTAGTCTGTTACCAGGCTCTATATACTGTAGTCTGTTACCAGGCTCTATATACTGTAGTCTGTTACCAGGCTCTATATGCTGTAGTCTGTTACCAGGCTCTATATACTGTAGTCTGTTACCAGGCTCTATATGCTGTAGTCTGTTACCAGGCTCTATATACTGTAGTCTGTTACCAGGCTCTATATGCTGTAGTCTGTCACCAGGCTCTATATGCTGTAGTCTGTTACCATGCTCTATATGCTGTAGTCTGTTACCAGGCTCTATATGCTGTAGTCTGTTACCAGGCTCTATATACTGTAGTCTGTTACCAGGCTCTATAGTCTGTTACCAGGCTCTATATGCTGTAGTCTGTTACCAGGCTCTATAGTCTGTTACCAGGCTCTATATGCTGTAGTCTGTTACCAGGCTCTATATGCTGTAGTCTGTTACCAGGCTCTATATGCTGTAGTCTGTTACCAGGCTCTATAGTCTGTTACCAGGCTCTATATGCTGTAGTCTGTTACCAGGCTCTATAGTCTGTTACCAGGCTCTATATACTGTAGTCTGTTACCAGGCTCTATATACTGTAGTCTGTTACCAGGCTCTATATGCTGTAGTCTGTTACCAGGCTCTATAGTCTGTTACCAGGCTCTATATGCTGTAGTCTGTTACCAGGCTCTATATGCTGTAGTCTGTTACCAGGCTCTATAGTCT
>NW_025747637.1:35000-50045 GCF_021184085.1 Oncorhynchus gorbuscha
GCCTCCTAGTCAGAGGGTCATATTAGCCATCATTAAATCCCTCAGATTCTCCCCTCTCTGGTCTACAGGGGGTCTCCTCTGTGTTAACCGCAGTAGCTGGTCTACAGTGGGGGTCTCCTCTGTGTTTACTCTAGTAGCTGGTCTACAGTGGGGGTCTCCTCTGTGTTTACTCTAGTAGCTGGTCTACAGTGGGGGTCTCCTCTGTGTTAACTCTAGTAGCTGGTCTACAGTGGGGGTCTCCTCTGTGTTTACTCTAGTAGCTGGTCTACAGTGGGGGTCTCCTCTGTGTTTACTCTAGTAGCTGGTCTACAGTGGGGGTCTCCTCTGTGTTTACTCTAGTAGCTGGTCTACAGTGGGGGTCTCCTCTGTGTTTACTCTAGTAGCTGGTCTCCAGTGGGGGTCTCCTCTGTGTTAACCCCAGTAGCTGGTCTACAGTGGGGGTCTCCTCTGTGTTAACCCCAGTAGCTGGTCTACAGTGGGGGTCTCCTCTGTGTTAACCCCAGTAGCTGGTCTACAGTGGGGGTCTCCTCTGTGTTAACCCCAGTAGCTGGTCTACAGTGGGGGTCTCCTCTGTGTTAACCCCAGTAGCTGGTCTCCAGTGGGGGTCTCCTCTGTGTTCACTCTAGTAGCTGGTCTACAGTGGGGTTTCGTGTCTCTGTTGGTCTAACAAGCATCTTTCCCGGGGCCTCCCCAACCTGCATGACTCATTCCAGGAAGACAGACAGACAGGCAGGCAGGCAGGCAGGCAGGCAGGCAGGCAGACAGGCAGGAAGACAGACAGACAGACAGACAGACAGACAGACAGACAGACAGACAGACAGACAGACAGACAGACAGACAGACAGACAGACAGACAGGCAGGCAGACAGTCAGGCAGCCAGGCAGTCAGGCAGACAGTCAGGCAGACAGTCAGGCAGCCAGGCAGGCAGGCAGGCAGTCAGGCAGACAGTCAGGCAGACAGTCAGGCAGACAGTCAGGCAGACAGGCAGACAGTCAGGCAGACTGACAGGGTTGGTCCCTCTGTTTTAGAGTTTGATTTAAGTTTAGGTTTGTCCTCTGCCTTAGACCCTGTCTGTGTATCAGACCTAACAAGCAGCTTGTCTGGGAGGTCCAGAGCTTGTTTGACTGTGTGACTCACTCCGCCACTCTACTACTCTACTACTCCACCACTCCACCACTCCCCACTCCCCACTCCACCACTCCCCACTCCCCACTCCACCACTCCACCACTCTACTACTCCACCACTCCACCACTCCCCACTCCACCACTCCCCACTCCACCACTCCACCACTCCCCACTCCCCACTCCACCACTCCCCACTCCACCACTACCCACTCCACCACTCCCCACTCCACCACTACCCACTCCACCACTCCACCACTCTACTACTCTACTACTCCACCACTCCACCACTCCACCACTCTACTACTCTACTACTCCACCACTCCACCACTCCACCACTCTACTACTCTACTACTCCACCACTCTACTACTCCACCACTACACCACTCTACTACTCCACCACTCCACCACTCTACTACTCTACTACTCCACCACTCCACCACTCCACCACTCTACTACTCTACTACTCCACCACTCCACCACTCCACCACTCTACTACTCTACTACTCCACCACTCCACCACTCCACCACTCTACTTCTCTACTACTCCACCACTCCACCACTCCACCACTCTACTACTCCACCACTCCACCACTCTACTACTCCACCACTCTACTACTCTACTACTCCACCACTCTACTACACCACCATTCCACCACTCCACCACTCTACTACTCCACCACTCCACCGCTCCACCACCCCACTACTCCACTACTCCACCACTCCACCACTCCACTACTCCACTACTCTACTACTCCACCACTCCACCACTCCCCACTCCGCACTCCCCACTCCACCACTCCACTACTCCACTACTCTACTACTCCACCACTCCCCACTCCCCACTCACCACTCCACCACTCCACTACTCCACTACTCCACTACTCCACCACCACCACTCCGCCACCCCACTACTCCACCACTACCCACTCCCCACTCCACCACTCCACTACTCTACTACTCCACCACTCCACCACTCCCCACTCCACTACTCTACTACTCCACTACTCCACCACTCCAACACTCCCCACTCCACCACTCCACTACTCCACCACCACCACTCCGCCACCCCACTACTCCACCACTACCCACTCCCCACTCCACCACTCCACTACTCTACTACTCCACCACTCCACCACTCCCCACTCCACCACTCCACTACTCCACCATTCTACTACTCCACCACCCCACTACTCCACCACTCTACTACTCCACCACTCCACCACTCCGCCACCCCACCACTCCACCACTCCCCACTCACCACTCCACCACTCTACTACTCCACCATTCTACTACTCCACCACCCCACTACTCCACCACTCTACTACTCCACCACTCCACCACCCCACTACTCCACCACTCTACTACTCCACCACTCCACCACTCCACCATTCTACTACTCCACCACCCCACTACTCCACCACTCTACTACTCCACCACTCCACCACTCCGCCACTCCACCACTCCACCACCCCACTACTCCACCACTCTACTACTCCACCATTCTACTACTCCACCACCCCACTACTCCACCACTCTACTACTCCACCACTCCACCACCCCACTACTCCACCACTCTACTACTCCACCACTCCACCACTCCACCATTCTACTACTCCACCACCCCACTACTCCACCACTCTACTACTCCACCACTCCACCACTCCGCCACTCCACCACTCCACCACCCCACTACTCCACCACTCTACTACTCCACCACTCCACCATTCTACTACTCCACCACCCCACTACTCCACCACTACTACTCCACCACTCCACCACTCCACCACTCTACTACTCCACCACTCCACCACTCTACTACTCCACCACCCCACTACTCCACCACTCTACTACTCCACCACCCCACTACTCCACCACTCTACTACTCCACCACTCCACCACTCCGCCCTGCAGACAGGGGTTCCTCTTCTGTTTTAACTCTTTAAAGCCTGATGCGACATACACACTGAGTGTACAAGACGTGAGGGAACACCTGCTCTTTCCCATGACGTAGACTGATCAGGTTTGTGTACGTGTGCCGTTCAGAGGGGCAAGACAAACGATCGAAGTGCCTTTGAACGGGGTTATGGTAGTAGGTGCCAGCTTTCAGTGTTAAGAACTGCAACGCTGCTGGGTTTTTCCACACTCGACAGTTTCCTGTGTGTATCCCAAAAGAAATGCTCCACCACCCAAAAGGACATCAGAGCCAACGGAAAACCAGGGGTTGAAAACGAGTAATTTATGAAAGATGACAAAGGAGGCTGTCACAAATTGTGCAGAGCAACAGACGGGACTAAAGTTAGGTAACTGACAGTCCAGTACAACGTTGCTGCCCAAAGAGCCATAAGAGGATGCACAACTCGTCATGGCAACTGACAACCTCACACACTTCCACTTCTTTCAACAACAACAACAAAAAGAAAAACAAGAACCTGCGGGGGGCAGTGGGCTGAGGAACAACAACACTGGACACTGGAGAATTGGAAGGAAAAAAAACCCATTGCCTGATCTAATGAATCCCTGCTGTTTCACACTGATGGACAAGGACTAGGTGTGACAATACAGAGGCGGATGCAAGATGCAAGCAACGATGGTTTAATAAATACAGTTTACAGCAGCAACAGGACAGACAGACTGTACTCAGACGGAATCCGACCCAGGGACTAGAGCTCATCTTCCAATGATAGCGTGCTGAGAGATCCAGGGAAGTGTGTCCGGATGGGTAGGAAGGAGCACAGCAGATAATCCACACAAGGGCGGCGAGAGATGAGCACGGACACACGACACAACCTCAGGGAAGTAACAACGATCTGACAACAAGAAACACTGGTTACAGAACATATAAAGGGAAGATAAGTGGTTCCAGCTGGCGCAGACAATCAGGCCGAGATTGGGAACCACGCCCACACAAACACGAGAGAGAGAGAGAGAGAGAGAGAGAGAGAGAGAGAGAGAGAGAGAGAAAGAGAAAGAGAGAGGGGGGCAGTGGATTCATGAACCGTGACACTAGGTTATAGAGAAAACCACATCCATGCGTCCATCATGCCGCGTGTCAACATTGCAGGCCGGTGGGATGGTGTCGGGGTGTGTTTTCATGGCACACATTGGGTCCCTTGATAAAAGTGGAGCATTTACGGCCAATCAGGTGGCAGCAGTGTATCCATCTGCGAATATATTATTTTCTTCAGCGGGATAATGGCCCCCAATGCCGCAAGGATAAGATCGTACAGGAATGGCTCCATAAACATGGTAATTCAGCTTCCTGCAGTGGCTTGCCCAGTCACCAGATCTCAATCCGATTGGCCGCCCTATATAGAGCACTACTTTAGACCAGAGCCCTATTCCCTATATAGTACACTACTTTAGACCAGAGCCCTATTCCCTATATAGTACACTACTTTAGACCAGGGCCCTATTCCCTATATAGAGCACTACTTTAGACCAGAGCCCTATTCCCTATATAGTGCACTACTTTAGACCAGAGCCCTATTCCCTATATAGTACACTACTTTAGACCAGAGCCCTATTCCCTATATAGTACACTACTTTAGACCAGAGCCCTATTCCCTATATAGTACACTACTTTAGACCAGGGCCCTATTCCTATATAGAGCACTACTTTAGACCAGAGCCCTATTCCCTATATAGTGCACTACTTTAGACCAGAGCCCTATTCCCTATATAGTACACTACTTTAGACCAGAGCCCTATTCCCTATATAGTACACTACTTTAGACCAGAGCCCTATTCCCTATATAGAGCACTACTTTAGACCAGAGCCCTATTCCCTATATAGTACACTACTTTAGACCAGAGCCCTATTCCCTATATAGAGCACTACTTTAGACCAGAGCCCTATTCCCTACATAGTGCACTATTATAGACCAGAGCCCTATTCCCTATATAGAGCACTACTTTAGACCAGAGCCCTATTCCCTATATAGTACACTACTTTAGACCAGAGCCCTATTCCCTATATAGTACACTACTTTAGACCAGAGCCCTATTCCCTATATAGTACACTACTTTAGACCAGAGCCCTATTCCCTATATAGTACACTACTTTAGACCAGAGCCCTATTCCCTATATAGTGCACTACTTTAGACCAGAGCCCTATTCCCTATATAGAGCACTACTTTAGACCAGAGCCCTATTCCCTATATAGTGCACTACTATAGACCAGAGCCCTATTCCCTATATAGTACACTACTTTAGACCAGAGCCCTATTCCCTATATAGTACACTACTTTAGACCAGAGCCCTATTCCCTATATAGTGCACTACTTTAGACCAGAGCCCTATTCCCTATATAGAGCACTACTTTAGACCAGAGCCCTATTCCCTATATAGAGCACTACTTTAGATCAGGGCCCTATTCCCTATATAGTACACTACTTTAGACCAGAGCCCTATTCCCTATATAGAGCACTACTTTAGACCAGAGCCCTATTCCCTATATAGTACACTACTTTAGACCAGAGCCCTATTCCCTATATAGAGCACTACTTTAGACCAGAGCCCTATTCCCTATATAGTACACTACTTTAGACCAGAGCCCTATTCCCTATATAGTACACTACTTTAGACCAGAGCCCTATTCCCTATATAGTACACTACTTTAGACCAGAGCCCTATTCCCTATATAGTACACTACTTTAGACCAGAGCCCTATTCCCTATATAGTACACTACTTTAGACCAGAGCCCTATTCCCTATATAGAGCACTACTTTAGACCAGAGCCCTATTCCCTATATAGTGCACTACTTTAGACCAGGGCCCTAATCCCTATATAGTGCACTACTTTAGATCAGGGTCCTATTCCCTATACAGTGCACTACTTTAGACCAGGGCCCTAATCCCTATATAGTGCACTACTTCAGACCAGAGGGAATATATAGAAGACCAGAGCCTTATTCCCTATACAGTGCAGGCTATAATAAAACGATGCCCTGCCTTCTTAACAGCACTATCAACAAGGCAGGTCCTACAGGCCCTAGTTTCTACCTTCTTAACAGCACTATCAACAAAGCAGGTCCTACAGGCCCTAGTTTCTACCTTCTTAACAGCACTATCAACAAAGCAGGTCCTACAGGCCCTAGTTTCTACCTTCTTAAGAGCACTATCAACAAAGCAGGTCCTACAGGCCCTAGTTTCTACCTTCTTAACAACACTATCAACAAGGCAGGTCCTACAGGCCCTAGTTTCTACCTTCTTAACAACTCTATCAACAAGGCAGGTCCTACAGGCCCTAGTTTCTACCTTCTTAACAACACTATCAACAAGGCAGGTCCTACAGGCCCTAGTTTCTACCTTCTTAACACTATCAACAAGGCAGGTCCTACAGGCCCTAGTTTCTACCTTCTTAACAGCACTATCAACAAGGCAGGTCCTACAGGCCCTAGTTTCTACCTTCTTAACAACTCTATCAACAACGCAGGTCCTACAGGCCCTAGTTTCTACCTTCTTAACACTATCAACAAGGCAGGTCCTACAGGCCCTAGTTTCTACCTTCTTAACAGCACTATCAACAAGGCAGGTCCTACAGGTTTCTACCCCTATCAACAAGGCAGGTCCTACAGGCCCTAGTTTCTACCTAAGTTTCTACCTTCTTAACAACTCTATCAACAAGGTTTCTACCTTCTTAACAACTCTATCAACAGGTCCTACAGGCCCTAGTTTCTACCTTCTTAACAACTCTATCAACAAGGCAGGTCCTACAGGCCCTAGTTTCTACCTTCTTAACACACTATCAACAAGGCAGGTCCTACAGGCCCTAGTTTCTACCTTCTTAACAGCACTATCAACAAGGCAGGTCCTACAGGCCCTAGTTTCTACCTTCTTAACACTATCAACAAGGCAGGTCCTACAGGCCCTAGTTTCTACCTTCTTAACAGCACTATCAACAAGGCAGGTCCTACAGGCCCTAGTTTCTACCTTCTTAACAACTCTATCAACAAGGCAGGTCCTACAGGCCCTAGTTTCTACCTTCTTAACAGCACTATCAACAAGGCAGGTCCTACAGGCCCTAGTTTCTACCTTCTTAACAACTCTATCAACAAGGCAGGTCCTACAGGCCCTAGTTTCTACCTTCTTAACAGCACTATCAACAAGGCAGGTCCTACAGGCCCTAGTTTCTACCTTCTTAACAACTCTATCAACAAGGCAGGTCCTACAGGCCCTAGTTTCTACCTTCTTAACAACTCTATCAACCAGGCAGGTCCTACAGGCCCTAGTTTCTACCTTCTTAACAGCACTATCAACAAGGCAGGTCCTAGTTTCTACCTTCTTAACAACTCTATCAACCAGGCAGGTCCTACAGGCCCTAGTTTCTACCTTCTTAACAGCACTATCAACAAGGCAGGTCCTACAGGCCCTAGTTTCTACCTTCTTAACAACTCTATCAACAAGGCAGGTCTTACAGGCCCTAGTTTCTACCTTCTTAACAGCACTATCAACAAGGCAGGTCCTAGTTTCTACCTTCTTAACAACTCTATCAACCAGGCAGGTCCTACAGGCCCTAGTTTCTACCTTCTTAACAACTCTATCAACAAGGCAGGTCCTACAGGCCCTAGTTTCTACCTTCTTAACAACACTATCAACAAGGCAGGTCCTACAGGCCCTAGTTTCTACCTTCTTAACAGCACTATCAACAAGGCAGGTCCTACAGGCCCTAGTTTCTACCTTCTTAACAACACTATCAACAAGGCAGGTCCTAGTTTCTACCTTCTTAACAACTCTATCAACAAGGCAGGTCCTACAGGCCCTAGTTTCTACCTTCTTAACAACTCTATCAACAAGGCAGGTCCTACAGGCCCTAGTTTCTACCTTCTTAACAACACTATCAACAAGGCAGGTCCTAGTTTCTACCTTCTTAACAACACTATCAACAAGGCAGGTCCTACAGGCCCTAGTTTCTACCTTCTTAACAACTCTATCAACAAGGCAGGTCCTACAGGCCCTAGTTTCTACCTTCCTAACAACACTATCAACAAGGCAGGTCCTACAGGCCCTAGTTTCTACCTTCTTAACAACTCTATCAACAAGGCAGGTCCTACAGGCCCTAGTTTCTACCTTCCTAACAACACTATCAACAAGGCAGGTCCTACAGGCCCTAGTTTCTACCTTCTTAACAGCACTATCAACAAGGCAGGTTCTAGTTTCTACCTTCTTAACAACTCTATCAACAAGGCAGGTCCTACAGGCCCTAGTTTCTACCTTCTTAACAACACTATCAACAAGGCAGGTCCTACAGGCCCTAGTTTCTACCTTCTTAACAACTCTATCAACAAGGCAGGTCCTACAGACCCTAGTTTCTACCTTCTTAACAACACTATCAACAAGGCAGGTCCTACAGGCCCTAGTTTCTACCTTCTTAACAGCAGTATCAACAAGGCAGGTCCTAGTTTCTACCTTCTTAACAACTCTATCAACAAGGCAGGTCCTACAGGCCCTAGTTTCTACCTTCTTAACAGCACTATCAACAAGGCAGGTCCTAGTTTCTACCTTCTTAACAGCACTATCAACAAGGCAGGTCCTACAGGTCCTAGTTTCTACCTTCTTAACAACTCTATCAACAAGGCAGGTCCTACAGGCCCTAGTTTCTACCTTCTTAACAGCACTATCAACAAGGCAGGTCCTACAGGCCCTAGTTTCTACCTTCTCAACAGCACTATCAACAAGGCAGGTCCTACAGGCCCTAGTTTCTACCTTCTTAACAACACTATCAACAAGGCAGGTCCTACGGACAAGGCAGGTCCTACAGGCCCTAGTTTCTACCTTCTTAACAGCACTATCAACAAGGCAGGTCCTACAGGCCCTAGTTTCTACCTTCTTAACAGCACTATCAACAAGGCAGGTCCTACAGGCCCTAGTTTCTACCTTCTTAACAACTCTATCAACAAGGCAGGACCTACAGGCCCTAGTTTCTACCTTCTTAACAGCACTATCATCAAGGCAGGTCCTAGTTTCTACCTTCTTAACACTATCAACAAGGCAGGTCCTACAGGCCCTAGTTTCTACCTTCTTAACAGCACTATCAACAAGGCAGGTCCTACAGGCCCTAGTTTCTACCTTCTTAACAGCACTATCAACAAGGCAGGTCCTACAGGCCCTAGTTTCTACCTTCAGGCCCTAGTTTCTACCTTCTTAACAACTCTATCAACAAGGCAGGTCCTACAGGCCCTAGTTTCTACCTTCTTAACAGCACTATCAACAAGGCAGGTCCTACAGGCCCTAGTTTCTACCTTCTTAACAACTCTATCAACAAGGCAGGTCCTACAGGCCCTAGTTTCTACCTTCTTAACAGCACTATCAACAAGGCAGGTCCTACAGGCCCTAGTTTCTACCTTCTTAACAACTCTATCAACAAGGCAGGTCCTACAGGCCCTAGTTTCTACCTTCTTAACAACTCTATCAACAAGGCAGGTCTTACAGGCCCTAGTTTCTACCTTCTTAACAACACTATCAACAAGGCAGGCCCTAGTTTCTACCTTCTTAACAACTCTATCAACAAGGCAGGTCCTACAGGCCCTAGTTTCTACCTTCTTAACAGCACTATCAACAAGGCAGGTCCTACAGGCCCTAGTTTCTACCTTCTTAACAACTCTATCAACAAGGCAGGTCTTACAGGCCCTAGTTTCTACCTTCTTAACAGCACTATCAACAAGGCAGGTCCTAGTTTCTACCTTCTTAACAACTCTATCAACCAGGCAGGTCCTACAGGCCCTAGTTTCTACCTTCTTAACAACTCTATCAACAAGGCAGGTCCTACAGGCCCTAGTTTCTACCTTCTTAACAACACTATCAACAAGGCAGGTCCTACAGGCCCTAGTTTCTACCTTCTTAACAGCACTATCAACAAGGCAGGTCCTACAGGCCCTAGTTTCTACCTTCTTAACAACACTATCAACAAGGCAGGTCCTAGTTTCTACCTTCTTAACAACTCTATCAACAAGGCAGGTCCTACAAGGCCCTAGTTTCTACCTTCTTAACAACTCTATCAACAAGGCAGGTCCTACAGGCCCTAGTTTCTACCTTCTTAACAACACTATCAACAAGGCAGGTCCTAGTTTCTACCTTCTTAACAACACTATCAACAAGGCAGGTCCTACAGGCCCTAGTTTCTACCTTCTTAACAACTCTATCAACAAGGCAGGTCCTACAGGCCCTAGTTTCTACCTTCTTAACAACTCTATCAACAAGGCAGGTCCTACAGGCCCTAGTTTCTACCTTCTTAACAACTCTATCAACAAGGCAGGTCCTACAGGCCCTAGTTTCTACCTTCCTAACAACACTATCAACAAGGCAGGTCCTACAGGCCCTAGTTTCTACCTTCTTAACAGCACTATCAACAAGGCAGGTCCTAGTTTCTACCTTCTTAACAACTCTATCAACAAGGCAGGTCCTACAGGCCCTAGTTTCTACCTTCTTAACAACACTATCAACAAGGCAGGTCCTACAGGCCCTAGTTTCTACCTTCTTAACAACTCTATCAACAAGGCAGGTCCTACAGACCCTAGTTTCTACCTTCTTAACAACACTATCAACAAGGCAGGTCCTACAGGCCCTAGTTTCTACCTTCTTAACAGCACTATCAACAAGGCAGGTCCTAGTTTCTACCTTCTTAACAACTCTATCAACAAGGCAGGTCCTACAGGCCCTAGTTTCTACCTTCTTAACAGCACTATCAACAAGGCAGGTCCTAGTTTCTACCTTCTTAACAGTCTATCAACAAGGCAGGCAGGTCCTAGTTTCTACCTTCTTAACAACACTATCAACAAGGCAGGTCCTACAGGCCCTAGTTTCTACCTTCTTAACAGCACTATCAACAAGGCAGGTCCTACAGGCCCTAGTTTCTACCTTCTTAACAGCACTATCAACAAGGCAGGTCCTACAGGCCCTAGTTTCTACCTTCTTAACAACTCTATCAACAAGGCAGGACCTACAGGCCCTAGTTTCTACCTTCTTAACAGCACTATCATCAAGGCAGGTCCTAGTTTCTACCTTCTTAACACTATCAACAAGGCAGGTCCTACAGGCCCTAGTTTCTACCTTCTTAACAGCACTATCAACAAGGCAGGTCCTACAGGCCCTAGTTTCTACCTTCTTAACAACTCTATCAACAAGGCAGGTCCTACAGTCCCTAGTTTCTACCTTCTTAACAGCACTATCAACAAGGCAGGTCCTACAGGCCCTAGTTTCTACCTTCTTAACAACTCTATCAACAAGGCAGGTCCTACAGGCCCTAGTTTCTACCTTCTTAACAACACTATCAACAAGGCAGGTCCTACAGGCCCTAGTTTCTACCTTCTTAACAACTCTATCAACAAGGCAGGTCCTACAGGCCCTAGTTTCTACCTTCTTAACACTATCAACAAGGCAGGTCCTACAGGCCCTAGTTTCTACCTTCTTAACAGCATTATCAACAAGGCAGGTCCTACAGGCCCTAGTTTCTGCCTTCTTAACAACTCTATCAACAAGGCAGGTCCTACAGGCCCTAGTTTCTACCTTCTTAACAACTCTATCAACAAGGCAGGACCTACAGGCCCTAGTTTCTACCTTCTTAACAGCACTATCATCAAGGCAGGTCCTAGTTTCTACCTTCTTAACACTATCAACAAGGCAGGTCCTACAGGCCCTAGTTTCTACCTTCTTAACAGCACTATCAACAAGGCAGGTCCTACAGGCCCTAGTTTCTACCTTCTTAACAACTCTATCAACAAGGCAGGTCCTACAGGCCCTAGTTTCTACCTTCTTAACAGCACTATCAACAAGGCAGGTCCTACAGGCCCTAGTTTCTACCTTCTTAACAACTCTATCAACAAGGCAGGTCCTACAGGCCCTAGTTTCTACCTTCTTAACAACTCTATCAACAAGGCAGGTCTTACAGGCCCTAGTTTCTACCTTCTTAACAGCACTATCAACAAGGCAGGTCCTAGTTTCTACCTTCTTAACAACTCTATCAACCAGGCAGGTCCTACAGGCCCTAGTTTCTACCTTCTTAACAGCACTATCAACAAGGCAGGTCCTACAGGCCCTAGTTTCTACCTTCTTAACAACTCTATCAACAAGGCAGGTCTTACAGGCCCTAGTTTCTACCTTCTTAACAGCACTATCAACAAGGCAGGTCCTAGTTTCTACCTTCTTAACAACTCTATCAACCAGGCAGGTCCTACAGGCCCTAGTTTCTACCTTCTTAACAGCACTATCAACAAGGCAGGTCCTACAGGCCCTAGTTTCTACCTTCTTAACAACTCTATCAACAAGGCAGGTCCTACAGGCCCTAGTTTCTACCTTCTTAACAACTCTATCAACAAGGCAGGTCCTACAGGCCCTAGTTTCTACCTTCTTAACAACTCTATCAACAAGGCAGGTCCTACAGGCCCTAGTTTCTACCTTCTTAACAACTCTATCAACAAGGCAGGTCCTACAGGCCCTAGTTTCTACCTTCTTAACAGCACTATCAACAAGGCAGGTCCTACAGGCCCTAGTTTCTACCTTCTTAACAACTCTATCAACAAGGCAGGTCCTACAGGCCCTAGTTTCTACCTTCTTAACAACTCTATCAACAAGGCAGGTCTTACAGGCCCTAGTTTCTACCTTCTTAACAGCACTATCAACAAGGCAGGTCCTAGTTTCTACCTTCTCTATCAACAAGGCTTAACAACTCTATCAACCAGGCAGGTCCTACAGGCCCTAGTTTCTACCTTCTTAACAGCACTATCAACAAGGCAGGTCCTACAGGCCCTAGTTTCTACCTTCTTAACAACTCTATCAACAAGGCAGGTCTTACAGGCCCTAGTTTCTACCTTCTTAACAACACTATCAACAAGGCAGGTCCTAGTTTCTACCTTCTTAACAACTCTATCAACAAGGCAGGTCCTACAGGCCCTAGTTTCTACCTTCTTAACAACTCTATCAACAAGGCAGGTCTTACAGGCCCTAGTTTCTACCTTCTTAACAGCACTATCAACAAGGCAGGTCCTAGTTTCTACCTTCTTAACAACTCTATCAACCAGGCAGGTCCTACAGGCCCTAGTTTCTACCTTCTTAACAGCACTATCAACAAGGCAGGTCCTACAGGCCCTAGTTTCTACCTTCTTAACAACACTATCAACAAGGCAGGTCCTACAGGCCCTAGTTTCTACCTTCTTAACAACTCTATCAACAAGGCAGGTCCTACAGGCCCTAGTTTCTACCTTCTTAACAACTCTATCAACAAGGCAGGTCCTACAGGCCCTAGTTTCTACCTTCTTAACACTATCAACAAGGCAGGTCCTACAGGCCCTAGTTTCTACCTTCTTAACAGCACTATCAACAAGGCAGGTCCTACAGGCCCTAGTTTCTACCTTCTTAACACTATCAACAAGGCAGGTCCTACAGGCCCTAGTTTCTACCTTCTTAACAGCACTATCAACAAGGCAGGTCCTACAGGCCCTAGTTTCTACCTTCTTAACAACTCTATCAACAAGGCAGGTCCTACAGGCCCTAGTTTCTACCTTCTTAACAACTCTATCAACAAGGCAGGTCCTACAGGCCCTAGTTTCTACCTTCTTAACAACTCTATCAACAAGGCAGGTCCTACAGGCCCTAGTTTCTACCTTCTTAACACTATCAACAAGGCAGGTCCTACAGGCCCTAGTTTCTACCTTCTTAACAGCACTATCAACAAGGCAGGTCCTACAGGCCCTAGTTTCTACCTTCTTAACACTATCAACAAGGCAGGTCCTACAGGCCCTAGTTTCTACCTTCTTAACAGCACTATCAACAAGGCAGGTCCTACAGGCCCTAGTTTCTACCTTCTTAACAACTCTATCAACAAGGCAGGTCCTACAGGCCCTAGTTTCTACCTTCTTAACAGCACTATCAACAAGGCAGGTCCTACAGGCCCTAGTTTCTACCTTCTTAACAACTCTATCAACAAGGCAGGTCCTACAGGCCCTAGTTTCTACCTTCTTAACAACTCTATCAACAAGGCAGGTCCTACAGGCCCTAGTTTCTACCTTCTTAACAGCACTATCAACAAGGCAGGTCCTACAGGCCCTAGTTTCTACCTTCTTAACAACTCTATCAACAAGGCAGGTCTTACAGGCCCTAGTTTCTACCTTCTTAACAGCACTATCAACAAGGCAGGTCCTAGTTTCTACCTTCTTAACAACTCTATCAACCAGGCAGGTCCTACAGGCCCTAGTTTCTACCTTCTTAACAGCACTATCAACAAGGCAGGTCCTACAGGCCCTAGTTTCTACCTTCTTAACAACACTATCAACAAGGCAGGTCCTACAGGCCCTAGTTTCTACCTTCTTAACAGCACTATCAACAAGGCAGGTCCTACAGGCCCTAGTTTCTACCTTCTTAACAACACTATCAACAAGGCAGGTCCTACAGGCCCTAGTTTCTTCTTAACAACACTATCAACAAGGCAGGTCCTAGTTTCTACCTTCTTAACAACTCTATCAACAAGGCAGGTCCTACAGGCCCTAGTTTCTACCTTCTTAACAACACTATCAACAAGGCAGGTCCTAGTTTCTACCTTCTTAACAACACTATCAACAAGGCAGGTCCTACAGGCCCTAGTTTCTACCTTCTTAACACAAGGCAGGTCCTACAGGACCCTAGTTTCTACCTTCTTAACAACACTATCAACAAGGCAGGTCCTACAATCCAGTTTCTACCTTCCTAACAACACTATCAACAAGGCAGGTCCTACAGGCCTAATTTCTACCTTCTTAAGCACTATCTACAAGGCAGGTCCTAGTTTCTACCTTCTTAACAACTCTATCAACAAGGCAGGTCCTACAGGCCCTAGTTTTCTACCTTCTTAACAACACTATCAACAAGGCAGGTCCTACAGGCCTAGTTTCTACCTTCTTAACAACTCTATCAACAAGGCAGGTCCTACAGACCCTAGTTTCTACCTTC